>NW_020884925.1:5106522-5152172 GCF_003945725.1 Corapipo altera
TGTGTGTGTGTGTGTGTGTGTGTGTGTGTGTGTGTGTGTGTGTGTGTATTCCCAAGGGAATGAGGACCAGCTGCATAGAAGGTTTGAATTTTGGAACACGTAGAAGAGATAAAATCACTATAGCTTAGGCACCAATGTTGGAAGAGTGATAGGTGTGTCATAAATAATCCATAGGTTAAGATAAGTTTATGCAAGTGATTAGTGAGCAGCTGTGCACAATAAAGGAGGAACAGAAGGAAAAACCATGAATGATAATTTCAGAGGAGGTGAATGGTACCAGATTACATATTCCCCATGAACTCCTTCCTCTGCTGCAGCCACAATGTACATTTTATTCAGATTTCCTTACTGCTGGATTAAGTCACTGGCATTGTGGTTGAAACCAAGACAGCAAATGTTCCCACAATTCATTTGGAATGTATGACTGGCAAAATTAGCGTGTTTCATATCTTTTTATGTCAACAAGCTCAACAAAACCACTTATTTTTCATGTCTGGAGGCCATTTTATCTAAAATGCTGCAGCAGAAGGGCAGCAGTTACAGCACATTGTTGCACTTTACCACCTTTTGTAACAGACAGCATAAGTCTGGTCAGTTAGAATGTCTGGATTTATAAAACCATGGCAGGTTTGGCTCCAAGTTGATGTACATCACCAGAACCTTCAAATGATGGATCAGGACTTTTGCAAATGTCTTGTTTGAGTAAAAATTTTCCTGAAGCATCCTTTAAGCCAGAGGGATTGGGTACACTTGCTTTGTTTCTGTCCTACTCCGAGTGCCCCAGTCCAGCCCCTCTCAGTGGAAGTTCTCTCAGATGAGGTGTGCAATAATTGCATTTCTACAGACAAGAACTATCTTTCAAAACTGTTTCAGTGCATACTCGCATGACTGATATCCTCATAACCATCCACCCTGAACTACATTCAACTTTCCTAAATGAGATTTTATTGGAACTGATTATGATTAGATAAATGGGTGACTTCACTAATGTATAATACACTTTTCAATTATAGAGTATGTATGATAATTTACATTTCTTGTTTGATTGTATGATATTTATGTGACATATTCTGGATGAGATGTGCTGCTGTTTATATAATGGCCTTACTTTTCTTTTAAATTAAATCTGCTTTCAAGTTCTTTCCATATATTTAAATTTTTTGGATAAACGAAGTCATTACAAATCCACCTTAATTTACCCTTCAGTGGAATAAAATCTATTGGTGGATAAGTCCTGGTCCCCGAATTTGTTGCCTAAGGAGACAAATTCTGTCATCAGATTAACAGATGAACCTAATGCAGATTGGAACAGGAAGTGTCCCCAGATCAGTGACTGCAGAATCCAGCAGCCATTACCAAACTGACCCCTGAGAGGCTGCCAGAGACCTGGAATTTGGTGAAGAAACAGCGTTTCTTCTTTCTAGCAGCAAATCTGATTTATGTCTGGGTTAACAGTTTTCTTTACACACAGAGATCTTGCAGGATATATTGCTAATGTTGAGAAGGGTGAGAATTAGAGCATCTTCCCCGGCAAAGGACCTCTGGGCAGGGGAACAAAGAGAAGTATTTCATGTACTTTGTTTTTTTCTTGCTAATAACCTCTACAACTTTTTATCTGGCATCAACACCCAGAGAGACAGTATTCAGTCAGAAAAGAAAAATTGTCTATAGATATATCAATAAATTGTATAACTAAACAGTTCTTAAAGGGGTGATCTTTTAAAGGGTGACAAAGATGATGAAGGGACTGGCACACCTCTCTTATGAGGAAAGGCTGAGGGAGCTGGGCCTGTTCAGCTTGAGAGGGGCCCCATCCCTGTCTGTCAGTGCCTGCAGGGAGGGGGCAGGGGATGGACCAGGCTCTGCTCGGGGGGCCCAGCAATGGCACAAGAGGAAAAGGTAGGAACTGATGTCCAGGAAGTGCCACCTGGCCACAAGGAAGAACTTTGCTGTGCAGTGACCCAGCACTGAAGAGGCTGCACAGAGAGGGTGTGGAGTGTCCTCATGGAGACATCCCAGAACCATCTGGACACAATCCAGTGCCATGTACTCTGGGGTGGCCCTGCCTGAGCTGAGAGGTGGGACCAGGTGACCCCCTGTGGACCCTTCAACCTGACCCATTGTGTGATCACCAAGACTTCATGAAAGAAACCCACTGGGCAGGTGAGGCAGTGCAAGAACCCTCAGCACAGAGGCTGATGGGCTCAGACTCCCACAGATCCTCCCCAGTAGCCTTCCCAGAAGGAGAAACCCCACAAACCCAAATAAATTGTGCAGCTGTGGAGAGGTGTCCCCTTTGTGTTCCACTGCTCAGAACTGGTTTCCCTTGGCAGTGGCAGTTCTCCCAGCCATGCACTGTTGAATAGCTCACATATGTCAGTACTGACAGTGCCAGTCTCTGTGTGAACACATGCACATATTGTGTGCATACATTTATGCACACGTACAGTGGCCTGAACAGACAGAAATCCCAACATCCCTGTGACACACACCATGGATTCATGCTTAGTCTGTATGGAGCTACCATGATAATGATTTTTGGTTTCTATTTCTTTAAAGGCTTTTTTAAAAAAAAGTATCCCTGGGGCCTTTGCAGAAGCTCTGCAAAGAACTGAGAACTCAAACCTGTGTTTTTAAGAAACTTTGAAGACTGTGGCAACATTTATTTTTTTTCTCTGTTGATGGCAAACAACAGAGGTAATTGATAATAGATCCACTTCACATTCTAAATTTTCCATTGTTTTGAGTACCCTTCTGCTTTAATCATTGGTGGCACAAGCCTCTGGAGTTAGCTGAACCATAGCTTTTTGAATATGGACATTGAAATTTCTAAGGTTAAGAGTTTGTTAATAAAACATAATTGTGTGTGCTTTTTGCTTCCATAAAATGTTTTATAACTTTATTCCAGTTAATACCCTTGTTGTGAGATTGCTGCCAGGGGTCTGTAACTTATAAAAATATGTGAGTTAATGAGAAACTTGCATGGCTTTTGCCAAGTTACTGAGTTATATTAATAACTGATCACAACCTACTGTTTTATTAGGACAATATTTTCTTAGCTATTGACAGATATATAATGACACTGATGAACAAACTAGCAACTTTAGACCAAAGTCAGAAATTATTTTTGTAGAGGAAATTCATTTTTTTTCCAGTTAAAAGTTTATTAATCCACAGGACAGGGGTAAAATAAAAGAGGGTCAATTCAGATTTGATATAGGGAAGAAATTCTTTATGATGAGGGTGGTGAAGCACCAGAACAGGTTGACCAAAGAGGTGGTAGATGCCCCATCCCTGGAAACGTTCAAGGTTAAGTTGGATGGGGCTCTGAGCAACCTGATCCGATGGAAGATGACCCAGCTCACTGCAGGGGGCTGGACCAGATGACCTTCAGATATCCTTTCCAGCCCTAACTGTTCCGTGATGAACTCACCAGAATTAATCTGAATGGAGATATCCACACCAAGGCTTTTGTGAAAGAGTGGGGAATATCATAAATACTTTAGGATTTCTATTTGCTTAAGTGGCACAGATCTTTGAGGAGGGGAATCCTCCTCCTTCTCTTTCTTACAGATCCCAGAGATATGAGGGCAAGACACAGCCAAAAAAGTGTCATGGTCTTAAAACTGGTGAAACACAACTGGCTATGGAGTCACAATTTCTCAAGGTTTCTCATTGTGTAGGACTGGGAAGCAGGAGCTATGAAAGGTGAAGCTGTGGGGGAAGCTCTGCTATGAAATGCTGGTTTGGAGGCGATCTGCATCTGAATTAAGGGACTATTATGTCTGCAAGTCCCTCCCTTTAACATCAAAAGATGGTCTTACAGGAGCCAGTGACTCCAAGCTCCTCTGGCAGATGGGTGCTGCCCTGCAGGGAAGAAAAGGGGGGTAACCACTCCAGGTGGTGTGAGAAGCCCTGAAGAAATCTTCCAGGGAAGGCTGAATCCCATCGTATTTCTCTTGCTGTAGGGCAAATCAAATTGCAGAACTGGTGTCATTTTTGGGAAGTAGCATAGAGCATCTGCATATGTAGGCTGGAAAAGAGACAGCTTCATGCATGATGCAACTTGTATAGTTAGAAATGGTGAAAGCATTTTCACCTTCGTGTTTGAAGGTAGGAAACTGTGAATAACCTTCTCAAATATATTATGCAAAGGACTGAGGATGTTCTTTGTAATTCTACCATGCACCATAATTGCATTGTGCACCATAGTACAGTGAAAAACACAGTTACTTTTGTATTAAGAAATTAAGTATTGCTAAAATACAGCCAAAATATCAAATGTATAGAAAGCAAAAAGGAGGTTTTGGCACCAATGTATATTCTGCAAGTAAGTGTTCATTTCCTTGGAACACTGAACAGTGTGGATGGGTTCCTGTGTCCAGGGCTTTTATTAGAAGCCTTAACAGGCTTATGGTTTCTGTCTGAACAATGATTTGGAGTCACACTGCAATAGGCTAGAGTGACTCTCCTGAGGTCTGTACTGCCCTCTCCTAAACAAAGCAGGGTCAGCTGAGGTCATACCAGGTTACTCAGGGCTTTATCCAGCTTTATCTTGAAGAACATCTAAGAACTTTCCTGAATCTTCTTTTCCAATCTTTTCACATTTACATTATTGCTCAGTTTTTCCCAGTATCATAGAATGGTTTGGGTTGGAAGGGACCTTAAAGATAATCTAAGTACAAGCCCCCTGCCATGAGGACAAGGGACACCTTCCACTAGCCCAGGTTGCTCCAAGCCCTGTCCAAACTGGCCTTGGACACTTCCAGGGATCCAGGGGCAGCCACAGCTTCTCTGGGCAGCCTGTACCAGGGCCTCCCCACCCTCCCAGCCAGGAATTCCTTCCCAGCATCCCATCTAACCCTGCCCTCTGGCACTGGGAAGCCATTCCCCCTTGTCCTGTCCCTCCAGGCCATTGTCCCAAGTCCCTCTCCAGCTCACCTGGAACCTCTTTAGGCCCGGGGAGAGGTTTTGAGGTCTCTCCGGAGCCTTCTCTTCTCCAGGCTGAACAGTCACAGCTCCTCAGCTTTTCCTCACAGCAGAGGTGCTCCGGCCCTCGGGGCATCTCTGGCCTCCTCTGGCCTTGCTCCAGCAGGTCCATGTCCTTCATATCCTGGGGGCCCCAGAGCTGGCTGCAGCACTGCAGGTGGAGTGCAGGACCTTCAGCCTGGCCTTGTTGAACTCGATGATGCTCCTACAGGCCCAGCTCTCGTGCCCATCAGGTCCCTCTGGGTGGGATCCCTTCCTCCAGGGTGTCACTCACAGCACAGCTCCATGTCACAGAGCTCAGGGTGCCCCAGTCCCACTGCCCATGGCCCTGGTAAAGATGTCAAACAGTGCTGGTCCCAGTGCTGGCCCCTGAGGACACCACGTGTCTTCTCAAACCTCAGATGTTTTGTGGTTGGTATCAGGAATTCTCCCTCTCAGAAGGGAAAGCTGAAGGAAGCAGTCTCTGGGTGGGGGAGCTGTCAATGTGTGTGCTCTGGCACTCGAGACGTGGGACATGAATCTGACTCCTCTCTCTGAACCAGCTCACTGCCTTTCAGTAGCAAACTACTGAAAATGCAAGCAATTTGTTTATGAAAAATCAACTCTTGTGTGAAAGTAGACTATACACTTAAACCTGTATGAGGCAAAGCAGCTATATGGGCCTTCAAAACACAACTATAATTCTCTCCGTCCTTTAACAGGACATAACCTGCTAGCTAAGACACTAACTATTCTGATTATTTTAGACAAATTTCAATGTGCATTTTCCTTGTGTCTCAGTAACAAGGAGCATGTTTGTTCCAAAATCACCCTACTACAGCTAAATGTGAAGCATGTGTACTTGATTCATATGGAGCTTGGAGCTTCTGGCACCAAAATAAAACAGGAGCAGTCCCAACAAATAAATACTTAAATAAACAATAAAGCTGATGCAAGTAAGAGGAATGCTGAGTCCAGAAAATGCATTATTAACAGCATATTAGTACCCCCATTGCCTGAGACTCATAGGTAGTTGTGCCTGCTGTACATAATTCTCTGGCTGTCAAAATAGTAGTGTGCAAGATAATTGAACACATTGAGGCAAAATGGCATGATCCACTTTAATTTCTCTTGAAATCATGACTCATTCATGAATCAGTGGATAGCTCGTCTTAGATTTTAACAATTAAAGCAGTTGGGCAAAATCCTTCTCACTGGAGGATTACTGATGACCTCTGTTCCTCCTCATCTAAATTGGGGGGTGTTTTTGTACACACATGAAGCCTTCACCATACTTCTAGATTTTCTTTCAGAGATTTCAAAGTGTAGTTGCTTTGCCCCATTGATTTTAATTTTGTTCTTGTGCTTCTCCACAAAAATAACTTCTTTTCTAACCTATCTTTGATCCTGTAAGAACTTTGCAAGGAGCAACCAAAAAGAAATCTGCTTCAAATTAAAATTCTTGAATTCAGGTATGATCATGCAAACAACAGGCAGAATTCATTTAACCTTCAGCCAGCTGCTTAACCCAGTTGAAATTATTGATAGCCCATCAGCAATGATCAAGATGGAGAGGTTAATGAAGAGGTGCCTTTTCTTTTTCTTTTCCAGCCTCCCCCCACCCCCACTCCCCCCTTTTTTTTTTCTAAATAAGAGAACCATTGAGCTGGTAACAAGACTTGAAATGCCGTGTCAGCTCAGCTACCGTGGTCAAGGAGCTCAGCTGTAGAAGGGAAATAAAACTGTTAAGTTATGACTGCCCTCCAATCAGTCACAGGGGTAATGATGTTTGGCTTTAGTCAGGTTATATGTCAGTAAATATACATCTCTCAGACAGCCTTCAAGACAGCCTTAAGATCATGCTTATTGTTTTATATAGATAGGGGTCGGGGGCTGATATATGGTGGTCATGGGCCACTGAAATAAATTTCACAGCATTCAGCAGGTAAAGTTAATCTCAATAGAACAGCATGTGACTGCAGCTTTGATAGAACATTCAGCTGACAGTGATGGGGCATTTTTTCTGTGTTAGGTCTTGTGCAAATGACTCAAATGCAGATGATATTTTTCCCTGTCTTGATTCTAAATTTGTCGCTCCCTGAAGTGACCAATTACATTTGGTCTTTAGTGCAGAGCTGTGGCAGGATCAAAGTCCAAAATCCCAGTTTATAAACACCACTGTGTTCACCCTGCTCACATGTGAATCAAATCCAAAGGTAAGGAAACCTCAGAATTCCAAGTACTGGAAAATCCAGATGTCATTTCAGTGGTGTGAGTGATAACATGAACTTTGTCTCAGGAGCAAAGGACTGAGACAAGACTTTGCTGAAAGAGATGTTCTAGACCTACAGTGCTGTGAATTAAAATCTTAATTTAAAATCTTACTTATAGACCTAGACAAATATTTTTTACCATATTCTTTCTGATAATGATATTAAAGTTTTCACTTAAGCTTACTGCTAAGGACTTTGTATCTATCTGCAAATATTGGATCACACCTTCCATTACTGCAGCTTGACATCAGATATTAAACTCTGCTAAGTCTCTCAGTAGCATTTTTAGAACATAAATTGGATTGTTATAAGAAGCAGAAGGTCCCATTATGCCATTTTCTGCTCTTACTGTTATTCAGCATTACCATTCCACAGAGTAAGAAAATGTAGAAACCCAGCCTACCTGCACTCCATGGAACACCAGTGCAATCAGACTGGAATTTGATAATGCCATATGTAGGATTATCCATAAGTAAAACATGCTTTGGCTCTCAGAGCTTAATGTAGTGTCCAGTTTTAATTCAGCAAAAGTATGGCTGTAAGCCTCAGGTTAAACTGAAGCACCAAGCTGTCCTAGGGTGTAGCAGCCTTTATTCCAGATCTAGAATAACAAAACTCTTCTGGTTTGATTCAGTAGGATTTATCAGAGCAATGGCTTAATCCTAAAGTTTTGGTTTGTGTTTTAATTGTCAAATATCAATTGAATAAATGGAAAATCTGTCGGGATAAAGACCAAGAGTGGAAAATCAACAGGTAATATCTAGAATTGCAGGTAGATATTGTTGTAAGTTGATTTTCAGGCTTTCAATGTTAACCTTCACTGATGATGTTTTGCTAGGTTTTTTTAAAAGATATTGCAGTCAATGAATCAGTTAAGCTCACAAAATGTAATATTCATATTACATCTGTTCATATTTGCTGAATGCTGATCCAGGTCCTAAGAGAAAATTATTATAATGTTAATATAAACATAACAGATTTTACCTTTTAAATGTGCCAGGACAATTTTTATGAGACTCTGAAATGTTGAAGAAGCTTTTTTGTTTTTCTCTTAGATGGTATTAACTAGACCATATTCACAACATTTTGAATTTTTTTCCTAATATCTGACTTCCTTGTAAAGAAGATGCTCTAATATTGTGGGCTTGTAGAGCACTTTGCAGGCAGGTTTCCTAAGACATCACCCGTAGTGAATGATGCTTCATAAGCTTCTTGATACAAATGTCATCAGCTGAAAAATTCCAACTATTACCAGGAATCCTACAGTTAAATGAAATCTTTTACATGTGAAAACTGAGTAAGAAATGAGAGTTCATGTTGTCTGAACTATAAGTAGGCATGAAATTATTCAGCCTTTCCATGTGATGATCATATGTGAACTTTCCCCTGTCTCAGGGAACTGCTTAGGTGGGGATTCCACCACTGCAAGCACGTGATCAAGAGCTTTCCTCACCAGTGACCCCAATTATCATTGCTGTGTCTTAAATCAGGTAGGCTGTGTCTGCACACTGACTGCATTTGGGGAACACACATTCAGCTGCTCAAAGGAACATATTAAAGGTTTGTATTGTCCTCATTTAATGTTCCTTCAGGCATTTTTAACTATTTCTGAGCAGTTTGTCAGGGATTGCTGTATTTTAACTCCTGTCCCCCTCCCAGTCAAGTTTAAAAAGCAATAAGTTACAGGTCTCTGAATTTTCTATTATAGATTTTACTACTGGCAAATTCTGACTGTTCTTCTGCTTAATATTTGATCAGTGTCTGGAAAGACTCTCATCTGAAGGGAACGTGAGCAGTAATGAGTTTGATAATTCTTGTCTTGCTGAGAGTTGGCTCCCTTTTAGCAATGCATTTCAGGCTATGAAATTCCTTCTGTGTTTTGCAGTAGTGTCCCTTATATTGAGTTTCAAAAGCTCTAAGTCCCTCATGGCATCCCTAATGTCAATGTTTTCTTATTTATTTTTATTTACCTTTTCCTAATTATATGTGTGCTGTCACTCAGTATCATAAGCAGTTCTCCTAAAAGCTCATTTTTCAGATTTAATATTTTTCCTTTTCTTTTTTTTCTGTCAATTTAAAGAAAAAAAAGATTAAAACAATTCAGATATTAAAAGTGGGTCTCATTTAGGATGTCTCTAAGCTTGAAAAAAAAATTAAAAAGCTCCTGCTACTTTATGATTTAATGAAAAGTAAAAAAGTTTCCTTGATGTGGAAAGGGATCAGTATGAATTTTTTTGTATCGATACAACAAAGTCTCATGAAGGAAACACAAATCCTTCGAAGTCTTTAAAAGCACCTTTTAAATCACTGAGCTTTCATGTATGCCAGAATTTTTGCTGGCATGATATCAGAACAAACCCAAGTCACAACCTTTCCTGTAACTGCCTTGGTGTGAGTGGTCAGTACTGACTGTTATTCCTGTGCTGGTACAGATTCATCAGCAAAGGATGATGATCTGTAGAAAACCATGGAAATAAATATTGGCTTTTTTTCCTCACAAATTATTTTTGTAAGAAGAAAACTAAAACTTTTCCATCTGTTTGTCTTAGGGTATAATCACAAACATGTCTCCAAGAACTACCAATATTATTTTTTAACTACTAATCTAATTATTAAAACTTCCAGTGTAATTACTTAACATTCCATGATAGGCTACCCAAGATGTCCACAAAATTGAAGGCAAATCCAGTAATAAATTACTAAGTTTACATAAATGATCTGGTAGTAAAAATTCAAATCTATGCAAAAATTTTCAATTCAGCATTTTAGTTAGGCTGATAAATGAGATCTTAGCAATATCTCTGTATGGGTTTCTGGATTAAGTTTTTGCTATTTATATCCTCACTGTACAGATTTTCAACCCTCATACATAAAGTATATTTCTTATTTTTCTTAGCAGTGCTTAACAACCTACTTTTCAGCTTACTGAAAAAAAAAAAAAAAGGAAAAACTACTTCATTAATGCAGAGTTCAGACACCCTTTAAAATGTTGATGTGATTTTTTCATTTGTGTTCATGCAACAAGGGCAGGCTTTGAGCCAGCACTGGAAGGTACCCAAGGAGGAATGGAACTTAGGAACTGTGCATCCTATGTACTTCCAAATAAATAGCAGAGAGCAATTTGTTAGGTAGTTAACACAGAAGTTAATGAACCCACAGCTGGCCAGAGCCAAGGCACACGTGCCAAACAGTCTTCTGCCAAAAAACTGATGGAGGGATTCATCTCCTGACTCTGAGCATGACCAGCTCCACCAAAGGAGGTGTTTTCAGGGGTTACTCTCCAAATTCAGTGAGTGGGTGCAACATATTCCCTGCAGTGACCGCTTCCGCCCAGCCACTGAAGGGAGTGGTGTGAAGGTTGGCTGGTGACTCAGTGAGCACTTCCCAGGCTCTCTTTGCAACCACAGTCAACTGCACTACAAGACACAATTTCTCAGTTTTCTTTTAGTGTCTGGTGGTCCATGGCCATTAGCATAGATTTGGCTTTGAAAAAACACTATCTGAAGATTTCAAATTGACAAGATCTCATGGAGCATGGACAAACACAACTCTAGAGAGAAACTGCATTCTCTGATGTCTGGCCATCCTTGTGCACACTAGTGATCTTTTGGAATTTAGTGGGATACCCTCAAAAATGAAGGTTTCTAGAACTGACCTCTATTTTTCTTGCACTTGGTTGCTGAAACACAGAAGTATTTCTATTAATTAAGATGAATTATTCTGCTATTTTCCATAGGCACAGTTTCTGAAGGCAACTGCAGCATTAGTTTCTGAGATATTTGTCTTGCCTCATACAAGGTGTTTCATCACTGTCAGAGAAGCTCCCTGTGCAGTTCCCAATGAAGCCTCCCAGACATTTCAATCCCTTCCATGGGGATTTAACTGTGAGTCAACAGACTTTTTAAACCTCACTACAAAAAAAAAAAAAAAAATCCACAAATTTTTTTTTAATCAGCTCTGGTCCCAGGTATGATTAACAGGAAAATCTCTCTACAGCATTACAAGGGATAATTAAGCTGTAAATGTAGTCTCTGTTTGCCAAATGGGAAACAATATTTTTACCACAGGCTTCCCCCACCTCAACTTTATCCATCTAGATAAATATAATTAAGTAATGGATGATGGTTTGTTAGCATTTTATTACACATGTTTGCAAGGGCATTAAGAATAATCACAAAATGCACAACAAATATTATAAGTATTGAGGTTTTCAGCAGTAGAAGACGTGACTTTTTAAAATCTGGGCTGGAAATATACTCCTACAAATTAACTATTCCTCTGTGCAGAACAGCAATTGAGATGCTGCTGTCTTAGTTGATTTACATACACTAATTGCTAGTTCCTATTAAGCACTGAGTGGTCACCTTCTCAATAATATTAATAGATTCATATTTTCAGATAGCAATTATTCACAAGTAGTAGGAAACATTAAATTCACTTTAGATTTTACCAATGAAACTGGATTACCCTTTTGTTTAGGAACCTGTTTGCTGCTTTGCTATTCAAACAAAATGATCTAGTGAGGCTGTCAAAATTTGCAATGCTTTTTATGTATATATTATGAAAATGTATATGTATGTATATAATTTTATAATGGGGAAAGTTTCAAATAGACAAGGATGAAAATATTTTTTCCCCTGCACTTTGCCTAAGTCACATGATCAAAATGTCTCTACTTAGTCACAACATACCTTTCTTTTAAGGAATTCTTGATTCTGTACATATGCAGTTTAATTTTCTAGGAAATGAAGAGAAAATTGCAAGAGAAACAGTTTTTTTACCTCTGTTAGTTCTTTGTGTTTTGAGGAGTATGTCCAGAGGCAGGAGGGCCTTGGTGCTCTTGCCAAAAGTATGAACATGTAACACATGATGGAAAGAACCATTAATACCCTGCCATAAGAAGGTGACAAATGAAGACCTTAGAAAATGCTTTTTAGAGATAAACACACTTGCTCAATTGAAGATTGAAGAGGCACAAAACTGCCATACTGGAATTTCAAGTGAAACCTCCAATTCCTCCTGGAAGTTAGTGATGTTCAGTCTCACCTGCAGCCGAAGGTCCTGAACTGTGCAAGTGTTGTGTTTCTGCTGACTCCACTGGGAACACTCTGCACTCCAAGGAGCCATAAGGAAGAAGGAACTGCAAATGACCCTACAGGACAGGACAACTCTGAGTTTAAGACAGTTTTGATGATAAACATTGGCCTGCATGAAGCAAAATAGTTAATAACTAAATCTGATGGCATAATTTGTTCTCTTTTTACCATGTGTGTGTCTTTGTAACAGTTACTTATTCCTGTGATGTTAATTATTAATAATTATTACCTTGAAAAATACTTCATCCCAAAAAGCTGTGTATCATCTTAAGCCTGAAAGCATTTATTCAGAGATTCTGTATTTCCTCCCTCTTTCATAGAAACATAAAATTTTTAAGATTTTAAATGACTTTAACAGGATCAAGAGAGCAATTCATGATATCACTCAGTTGTGGGCTGTCCTACCATAACTTAGTCTCACTATCACCTAGCTTTTTTTTTCTTTAAATGGATATTACCTTTACAGATGAGTGAAATGTTTACAACAATGCAAATCTCACAAAGAACCTCCAAATCAAAACCACTGAGGCCTAGTTCATGATTCTTGCTGAAAAGAGATGAGATTTGATTCTGGTGAAGTTTTATACTAAATTTGTTTAAATACAATTCTTGGAGCAAAATTTTTAGTGGCAGAATTTATAAAGGGCAAAAGCTAAAAGAAATGTTCCTTAGGAGTAGGTGTATTTACTTCAGATATCTCTTTAAATGTCCTCTGTAATGATAATGTCTGGACTCCAACAATTACAGCAGTTGATTCTTGAGTTCTTTAATGAGAGATAGTTATGGCTCTCATTTTTTGTGTCTCCAGATTTGAAAATATGAGGTGGACATCTGGGGCTCCTGACACTGAGCACTAGCTTTCAGTGTAATTTAGATGCTATATATATATATCTAAAATGTAGGCTATATGTAATATTTGGACTGTTAAAATCAGAAGCCTCTTAAAAAAACCCAACCAAACCCCATAACTGTGTACGTGTCAGCAGAGGTACTATGGATTAAGATCAGAAAATAAAAAGAAGGGAACAAAGGTCCTTGTTTCTGATTTGCATAAACATTCAGATGATGTTTTCAATTTTGTCCTTTTGAAATGCTCATGTGGCAGTGGAAAGGCTATAAATCATTCCTGTGAGCCAAAATATCATTAGCTACCGTTAGAAGGTAAGTTTACCAGTATTTCAACTTTGTTGAAATTTGAATGCCTTTCACGTTCCACGTTTGTAATAAGAACTGTAAATAACGGGCCATTTTGGAGCACAACAAACGAGCCTTTCCTGGGTCTAATGATAGCTTACTTCAGTTATTGCCAGCCTGTTACAGCAACAGACAGCTTTAAAAAATCAGTATTGCTGCATACACATCATTTTAAGGAGCTGGCATAAAGTTTTGGAGCAAGACCATTCATTTAATTTATACAGATGTGACAAGTACCAGGAGTATCTTTGGTGACCTAAATCTCATCTTACCCAGGGAGCTGCCTTATCTTCTGGGGGTTGCACATGGTATTCTCTTCACAGGTATTTCATATTCTAGAGATTTCCTTTCTAGTCAGGGTATTGCTTATCCTCACTGATCAAACTCATCAATCTGAGGCTAAAGATTTAGTATGCCTCTGATTTACTGTGTTTTTTAAAAAATTAAGATTTTAAAAATTAATGAAGTATCTATTAAAAACTGAATTTGAAGTCTCTGGAGAATCCTGTTTTCCAGATAGTTACTGGAACCCTAAAGAGTAATATTTAATATATTTTTTTAATTAAGTAAAGCACCAATTCCTACTTAATCACTCAGTTTTGGAAGTTGTAAATTTGAAAACACAGCTAGATTTATGATATCATTGAGAGGTCAAAATAATAATAATAAGTCATATTATTAGCATTAGCTACAGCATCATAATGTTCTTTACCTATCTAATAGCAGATAGCTATTTGCAAGTGAACTAAGCTTCAAGTGTTCTGAAAAAATATAGAGAAGAAGAAAAGTCAAGTCCCCTTCAAAGAAACAGCTGCATCTTTCTGCCCCTGGTGAGGTTGTCATTGTGTGTTCAGACCAAGACATAGAAAGCAAAGGATAAAAAAATACCAAACACATTAATGCTTCATGGAAAGAAATGGTAGGATGAACTTCAGTTTGCAACCACAAATATCTGGCTTGGAAGAAGAAAACAAATTCTCTGTTATTTAATGTTTTGACTGCTTGTTGGTCCTGCTCTTACTATAGTTAAAATAATGTATCACCACAACATATGAGCACACTGTGTGGAGACCACAGCCATGCAAAAACTCCAATTACAGTTGTGTCTGAGAAAAAAAAGAGAAGGGAAATTACTTGTTTTGTGCAGGCATTTTTTTTTCTTTCAAATTTTACTATGTGGTCAGATTTATTCTGAAGGGAAAGGTGTGACATTCTTACTTCCCAGCTTTGTTCTACAGGCCAATCACCAACTGGCACAGCCTATATTGTCCTTTAGGCAGCACTCTATTTTTTTACAAAGTATAACTGTTCATGATAGTTGAAAAGATGAAAAGCTATTTGTGGAATAAACAGTAACAAAAACTAGCCAACTCTGCACAGCGTAATGGGATTTTAATGTATTCTCCTTGTCGGCATAGTGTATTTCTGTGATAATTTTATGTGACAGCATAATTAAACTGGAAAACAATTCCCATTTCCTATGTATTTTATCTATTTATCATCATTTATTTCTTTACTTTCTCATTCTGCTATAAATATTACTGTAAGGAGAGTTAAATAAGTTAAACCAATGCAATTACTTTTACAGATTGAAATTAACTTCATATATCAATTTATACTGGTTTGTATACAGCACCTACTATTTGCCCTGTACAAATAAATGCATTTGTTGCAGTATATTTATAGTGTCACTATGGTTTCCATGTTTGCACTCCTTTTGACTAATGTTCTATATGTTAAAACTTGACATTTTAACAGTATTTTCAAACAATTTCATTCATTATCAAATAACCATTTATTACATTGTGGCAATTCCAAACCATTTACTGGACCCTCTAGACATTGCTAAACAATGATTTATCAAGGAGTGTGCAAATTTTAGTGCTTATCACAGCAAATACAAAAAGTAACATTAAATACTAACTTGACAACAGCTCTGACTAAATTATTTTCCTTTTTTAATCTTGATGAGTCATATTTAGTAATAGCAGTTTGTAAATGCATTGGATATTGAGAGCAATATTCTAGATTGCTCCATTCTATAAGGCTTTTTCTGGTTTGCTCATTTCTTTTGTGTGCTTAGGGGATAAACTGAAGACTGTGGGACACAACAGACGCATCTCTTACTGTGTTTTTATTTTCTTATGGTGCTTATGATGCCCCAACAATGTCCTGTCTGACAGTGGTTTTCACATTTTACTTGAATCTAACAAAATCCACCTCTAGCCAAATCTGTATTGATTTTTGCTTCCCTAGAGTGAACAGCAGTGATGCAAAAGATTTTCAGTTCTGTTTTCAGAAAAAATTTCCTCTTTAGCAATGTTCTAGCCAACAAGTAGGACTGATTTAATTTTGTATATGAACACCTGGCTACAAAATGCTGTGCTTTTACCTCTGTTCCTTATCTCCCCTATTTCTGTTGAATTTGAGATCCACAGGATGTCTGTGAGAGAACAGACTGATACTCACAAATGATTTTTAGGTCTCTGGAAGCACTTAGGTGCAAACTTTACAAGGCAACAGTATTGGAGGGAGACATCACCATTCTCAGAGATCTCATTAATCACTGCAGAGCTCACACATTCAACTAAACGTGAACTAAATTGAAAGGCCTAAATATTCCAGAGGATATTCATAGAAGGAGTTTCAAGGACTTGGGAGTATTCCTCATTTGTGAGGTTCATACACAAGACTATAGCTGAACAAATATCATTAACACCGAATTTAAATGATCCCTAAATCAATAGTTTGGCATTGTTGGTTGATGCTACAGTATCATTAAATAGCTCCAGAGAAAGCCAAGGCCTCACTGTGCAAAACTAACAGCTTAACATCATCCTATGCAGAAGAATTTATAGTCTACAGGGCTTCTTTGTGAACTGGGGAAGAAGGAACCACACCTTAGAATGGGATCTTCCTTGGCCAAGGTCCTGAAAGGAGCAGGACTGAAAATTACACACAGATTTCCCATATGTCAGTCTTAATTTCAAAGGCATCCAAAAGGCTTTGATTCATTATCTCCAGTTCAGGAGGGGTTATTAGGAACTCTCTGTTACTGCTTCCATGGGAGAGCCAGCAGAGACAGCTTTTGCTCATTAAACTAATAATGCAGTAATTTAGTTCAAATTGCCACAGCTTTCAACTGGTTCTGATAAGATGGGCTTTAAACTGTGGTAGAGAAGAAATAGGCACCTTCTTGTTCTGCAGCCTGTGTCACAGTCTGGCATCCTCTGCCACAAAGATGCAGCTGGACTGGGCAACTGCAGCAGCCAAAGTGCACCACCACATACCTGCAGAAAGGTAGAATCCTGTCTGTTTGCTGAAGGTCTCACTGCCCCCAGTTTCAGCACTTCAGTTCTTTAATTTTACCCACACCCTGCATGTTTAACCCCAGGATCTCAAGGTTTCTGTGTTTACCCGTGATGACAGGAAGTCACATTTGGAGTTTGGAGGGAGGTGGGGTGGTTTCTTCAGGTTTATGTTTGTTTGATTTTTGCTCAGCAGCTCTCTTGGTATTTTCTGAGAATCTTGCCAGACTGGTAGGGTATGACCAAGCCCAAAGGACACTTACAGAGTACACAAGGGAAGTTCATCCAAAAACAGCAAATAGTGATAAACAATTAAGTTTATCCCCTTGCAACTGCTCACTTGTCTTCTCAAACTTCATAGATCTTTTCTAGAAATTCTTCATCTATTCCTGAATCTCAGTAATTTGTAACATGTTACTACTTCAAACAAAACTGCCAATGAAATCTGCTAGGACAGATCAGGCACAAAAAGAAGTTTTGATTTAAACCAAACAATTTAAGTGATGCCATATGATGCCAGAATAAATGAACCATTACACCAACGTCCCTGCTTATTAAAAACAAAACAAACTTTTCTTAGAAAATGGAAGTGCCTGAGGGCCCCGAGCAGTCAGGAGTAAACGTTTAATCCTGGGAGAAATGCGGGTTGGGTTCAGCCACGGGGCAGAGCAGAAGGGCTGCTCAGGACCAGGCACCTCAAACCAAACACTTGGGGCACAGAGGGCTATGGCCAAGCACCCCAGCGAGCTCAGGTGAGTGCCAGTGGGCTTGCTTGCTTTTATTTGAATCAGTCTAAATGCCAGACTCCTCAGACTGTCAGGTTTGTTCAGACCCAATGCTCGTTGGTCTGGGAATTCATCCTGAGGTGACTGGTTTGTTAATCCACTTCCAGCCTCCTTTTCCCCACTAGTCTGCCTACTGGAGGTTGATTCTCTGATTTCCACTACTTGGACTGATCATTTGGCTTCTTTTTCACTTAAAGCTATGAAATCAAGTTTGAGGGGGTTTGGGTGTTGGTTTGGTTTTGTCTTTGGTTTGGTTTTGGTTGGTTGTTTTTTTGTGGCAGACTGTATGTTACAATCCATGGAGCTTCAGCAACCATTAGCTACTGAGTGCCAGAGATAAGGCCTGATAAAGGCAAAAAATGGTTTTTAATAGAGTCAGTGTTACCAACACTGACCCTTAGAATCCAGCAATGGAAAAAGAGCTTTGTTATTCTCTGTGGTTTGCAGCCAAGGTGTGAGGGAGGGAGCTCTCTGCTCACTTAAGGAGATATTATACAAAACATTAAACTCAATGAGAGTATCTGTCAAAATCTAAGAGACTTCATCTCTGCTGTTATCTACCTTCCATTATGGATTAATTTGACACTAATTGCAAAAATGATTTAATTTAGCTAATCTTCAGAAAATACTGTTTGAAAATTAAAATTAATGGCTAGGATAAAATCTAGGCATTCTACCTGAATAAAATCTTGGACATGAAGGGCCAGGGACTGATGCAGAAAGCTTAGATAGGAATTACCTCAAAAAATTGCATTTCATACGTAATGCAATAGACAACCAAAAATGAATTTAAATAAGAATGTGACAGGTACCAGTGGAGGAAATGTCAAAGAAATCATTTACTGATGGAGAGGGATGGAAAAAACCCCAAATGTGAAGCTTTTTAGCTCTAAAAAGAACTTTGGGACTATATTTTTTTAGATCTAAAAAACCTCAAGAAATTACACATTTTTTAATTACACAGTTTTAGTTATCCAAGTATTTATCAATTATCCACTGGACAAATGAGAGAATGTGATTTTTGGAAGTAGTTTTGTAGTTCAAAAGTCAAATTTGTACTAGCAAACTAATCACAGCTTTGTGATGTTCTTCCAAGCTTCTATTTCTGATAAAGGCACTGTGTAACATGATAGATTTTCATCTGTAGCAGATGGTACAAGTCCCTGAAGAATCGTACGGCAGCTGTTCCCAGGCAGAACACAACACACCCCGAGCACACTTCGTCTCTGCTCCCCCTGCACCCAGCCCAGCAGGGCTGCAGTGCCCCCGGCTCGGGGCACTCGGGGCAGCAGAGCTGTGTGCCAGAGGCTCTGGCCAGCAGAGGTGTGAGAGGTGCCAGCTCCAGGGCTGCACACCTTGTGCTCCTCCCACCAATGTCTTCCTTTGCATTCCTTTCCCCTCTTAAGTTTGGCACAGACAGTCTGCCTTGTCCGGGAGCAGTAATGTCTGAGCACACAAAGAGCACGGCTTCGCTTTTCCTTGGCTTTGCACTGAACAAAAGGGTGACAATTCAGCACCTTCCCAGTGCCCAGCCTGGCTGTGCAGCGCAGTGGGAACCCTGCCTGGCCCAGCACAGCCCCAGTGCCCGTTCCCTGTGTGCTCACCCCATGGAATTAGCAACGCGCGCAGCTTGCAAGGCAGAACAGGCTCGGTCCTAACAGGCGGGTAATTAAGACATTACAGTTGGCTATTTGCTAGGCTGACTCAGGGGAGTGGTAATAGGATACGGAGTCTTTCACCTTAAGTTCAGCCATTCTTGCCCCCAGATTCCCAGGTAGTGATCAGTAATTCCTCATTAACCCTGACACGAGCTGAATCTGACTCTACTCAGGCATGTTGGATGAGTTCTGAGCACATGTCTGCCAACAAGGACATTATCAGTCAGTGTCTCTGATAATTACATTTCAAAGTGAAGAACCCCACTGCTTTGAGTGAGCAGCAGAAGTTGGTGTCTCCCTGTGGCATTATTTTAACTCCTCTTTGTTGTTGTTGTTGTTGTCTCCAAACTCAACAAGCTATCATAAGCTGTCACAATAGCAGCAGATACAGATATAGGTTTTGATGACTACAAATTGACCACTGTTCTTAGGTTCCCCTGCAAACAACTAATAGGAATACAACATTGGACAAACATTTTTTAAACAATACCAAATCCGACACCGAAATTATAATGAAACTCCAAGAGGCCCCAGTTTCACGATCCTACCTGCACTGCCAAGAACGTAAAGAATTGTTGGCTCTTGACATCATTCCCTTGCCAAAGGGCAATTACCTCCTCTGTATGCATTGCCTTAATCATGTCAAGTTGTGTCCCATAAATTTGCATGTCTCCCAAGGAAGCACAGTGCATTGCCAGCAGCCTGAGAGGACACATCAAAACAATTTCCTGGTGTGTGTTTACATCGGCTTTGGCTCCTGAGCTGCTTTAGCTGCAGTTGCTCCTCAAAACAGCACAAATTCCCTCTCTCCAAACTGTGGTGCATTGGGGACAGAAGGTGGAATAAGCAGATATGGATGGGTACATTGTCCTTAGCAGAACTGGGCTATACTTTCTAGATTAATGAACTGCAAATCAACTACACAAATGAAACCATACGCTGGATATAAACACAGTCCTCTGAGAGGGGCTTGTTGTCACAGGCAGAGAGGGAGGGAGTGTACACACAGATGTGTGACGGGGGTGTAATGAATGCCAGCTTCCCTCCTGCCTCTCTGGGATACACGGGGATGACAAACTCTCTGAGGAACAATTCCTTTGACTGGTTCGTTGAGGAAAGGAAACTTGTCTTGCTGCCAAGAATAAAACTGCTTCTGGGCTTAGTTCTGAATTTTATAAAGTGAGTAAGTGAAAAATGTATACACATTCACTTCAGACCCAAGTCATGAATAATTAAAAGAATATATAATTGTACCCATTTTTCCCCTCAAGCTCAACCAGCAAAGATATCTTCTGTCCATGTAACAGGGTGCTTCATGTGTTTTGTGTTTTTTTTCAGAACCTGTTAGAAGTGAGCTGAACCAAGTATCACTGAATGCATCCTGCACCAAGCATGAATAACAGCCTGACCATCAGAGCACACAGACACACAAACTGAGAACCCAACTGTTTCCTATGAAGGAAGCTGCAGATTTTTTGATTATGCACAAATATTTTCCTAGTGTGATTCCTCCACCCTTGATATTGGATTAAGACCACAATATGATAAAAATAATATTATTAACACAGCATTTTTGTAGACATTAATCTGATACTGCAAATGGCAAAGATCAGACCTTTTTTACAAGGCACAGAAAGATAAGAATGTTTACCATGTCAAAAATAACTATGCAGAAAATAACCTCAGAAAACAAAAGTTATGTGTGCCTATGTGTAACTGCCTCCTTTTTCTGACACAGGCAGACCTGCCAGTACAAATTAAGGACTGTGAGTTAACAGTACACAACCACACGTTTGTCTGCAGTGCTATTGGTGTATTGGGATTGTCTCACAGTCCTTATCTGGAAGAGGCAAATGCAAGAGATCTCCTATTGCTGTTATTTTTCCACATTATTCCCACAGTTAATAGGTCCCTCAGTTTTCAGCTGAAGTGAAATTAATATCCACTTTTCTTGAGGGCATAGAAATTAGCAAATATGGTATTAATAGCAATGCATTTAGTACCTTTCACTTGCAGATACAGAAATCTTATTTAAAGAGTAATGAAGAACATAAATAGATTCTATAAACTAAATAATCATAACACGTCCCCCCACCAATACAGACAGAAGGATTCTCCTGGCTGCTAAGCTGGCTCTTGCTTTCTCTCGTACCAGTATGGCTGTTTGTAGCCAACAAACTGTTCTCTGCTAGAGAAAAATATATAAACACCCCTGAAATCATACCCACAGAGGATGAACAGGTTCTCATTTGTGTGTGGGTAACAGCTCTGCCCCTGAAATGGCCAAGGTCTGGGTTTTGGGTTGACTCTTAGAAAGATGTGCACTCTCTCTATTTGTTGTACTCTTCCAGCTGAATTCCAAACACAAGTTCTTCACTGAGACCTGGTTTAGACCTTGGCTTCTTTTCAAAAGCCAGGGATTTGTTCAGAGATAGAAAAAGACAAAACATGGGGGTGGGGGTGTCAGGAGATGTGAAGTGCAAGTCTGCTGAAGAACTAGTCCACTGCAGCATCGTGGGGTGGATCTGAAGTAGCTCAGGGGGAGCTGGGAGAGGGGACACAGAGACACAGAAAGAATGTGAGGAGGGTCACTATAGGATCAATAATCCCTCATGATATACCAAGACCATGAAATCCACCTACTGCAGTGGGACAGCTGATTCCAATAGAATGGCTTTCCAGAAGTGGTGATAGGAATAGCAGAAGTGAAGCAAAATATTAAACACTTCCTGCCCACAGATCTGAAAGCTGCTGCTCCAGGATGTGCTGATCTTGTAATTTCATATCACAGGTGTCTAAGACAGGAGCCAAATTATTTGTGTGGGCTACAAAACCATAGCCCAAAGCCCTTACCATCAAAAAAGGGCAAAATAAAGTTGGGGGGAAAAAAATCCCACAACAGTATTTGAACTTCCTGCATAGGGAAAATAGCAAGAAGGAATTGTGTACAAATGCAGTCTGTACATGCAACCCCACAGAGACAGACATTCAAATTCATGTTTTCAAATTCCAACATTTCTGAGCTGTTGCTTGAACCACTTGAAAGGGGGGCACTTTTCATCTAGGTGGTGGGGTTTTTTTAGATTACTAGAAAATATTTTTCTAATATGTAAAATGTGAAAGGACTATTAAAAAGACGAATGTTTTGTATTCTGTTGCTTTTGATGACTAATTTCTATTTAAAGGTTAATTGTGAAATATGTGATGCCCCAAAATCGTGTAACAGTTTATTCCTACCATGTACAGGACAAATTCATGCAATAGAGCATTATTCCTTCAAGCCTGTTCTCTTTAGTAAAGTTTTCGTGTCAGAAAATGCTTATATTTGCAATTGTCTGATGTTTAGAAATAGAATTATTCAACATTCCCTCGTAGTTGGCTCTGACCTCTTGTTCGCGTGTGCTCTGGATTCCATTTCGCACTCGATGGATTCCCAGCTATGTTGTGCCACCCCGTGTCAGAGATGGCGAATTGCACAATTTGCTGAGCATTGTGGACGAGCTGGGCGTTGGAGTCCTGCAGACGACATTTGTGCATTTAAATACAGTTTTATCAGCAACTGAAGCACATTTAGAAAAGCATTAGAAGTACTTAATATGACATTTAATTTTTATTAAAATGTTAATTTACTGGAAAACTTTCAGCCTCGACTTTGTAAGTCATGGTGGTCCAATACTTATGACTGCTCTGTTGAAAGACAAGGAAAATTATCTGTTGGGTAATAAAATTATTCTCTACAGAAATCAATCTCATTTTCTACTTTATCTATACCAGAAAAGAACAGTACTGATTCAAAATCTGTACTCTGACAACTGGCAAACTTATGTTTGCTGATAAAACAAGGGGTGTTCGGGTAAGTTTTGATCCTTGTTAACCGAGTGGCCCCTGGAAGGGAACTTTTCTTCTCTGAGGTGCGCTGTGCCCCTCCAGGAATCACAGACACCCTCGATCTTTACAGCTCAGCCAGGCCCAGCTCATTCTGGAATAGTTCCAACTGTCACAGATCCTCTGACAACAGGCTGAGCTCTCTTGCCATTCAGTCCTCAATATCTGGGCAAGTACCTCACAAACAGATCACAAGAGCCTCATAACCACACCTCCACTATTAAAAGCTGGGCTGTTACAGACACAGGAAGTTCCAAAGTAGGAGCACTAGTCACAGGTTTGGTGTGCAGCTGGGAGCAGCCAGAAAAAAATCACATCCTTAAGCATAGAGCATTTGGTCATCTTCTTGCATCCTTACCTCCACAAACAAACACCAGTGACAAACAAAGGTGGCAGGATACATTTTTTCCTTTTTGTTGCTTTACTGTATTTCTCCCTACCAGTGGTTACATACTCTTTCTTTATACTTAAGCAGTTCTTGCTTTACATTTGTAACTTTTATATGATAATGTATACAGGCCTCAGGCCATTTGCTGTGCATGATACTAGTTCTTTCTGAATATAGTTTCAATGCTCTAATTAATTTACCTTAATACTTGTGCTTTTTTTCCTGTTATTTGTAGATTTTATCTTTGCTGGTTGGTGGTACCTGTGCTTTCTTTTCTTCTTTAGTGTTATTTTTCTTTCTCATGTTTTCCTCCATGCTTTTTCTGCACCTTTATGCTACTTCTTAATTGTTTCCACACTTCTCCACATCTGTCACATTCATTGCAAGTTCCTTCAGCACCCTACAATAAAAAAAATTTGCTATTGTTATTGTAGCTATCAGGCAGTAGGTCGGCTGTAATTTAATCAGTAGCTGCCTGTATATTATAACAGTATGTTAGTGGTAGGTTCTAAACCTTAGCAAAGCCTTACTTCCATCCTTATCTCCTCCTCCATAATGGTAAGTAACTACCATTAGCATTCTGAAGTATGTGAAAAACATTTTTTAAAATAGATTTGTGTAATGTCCTGAGCTTCTACTGTGCATATGTGATGAACAAGGTCTGTATTTTGGATGCCATATTTATACAGCTTAAGTTGTAGTGGCAAATGACGTGGAGATTCAGGGCCTTTGCTCCATAGCTCTGTAAGCAGTGCCTCACTGGTTTGTAATACTGACATTATCTATCCAGTACCTGAAGGGAACTTATGGGAAAGATGGGGCAAAACTAGCCACAAGAGCATTTAGTGACAGGACAAGGGGAATGGGTTCAAACTGAGAATAGGTTTAGATTACATACTAGGAAAAAATTCTCCCCTGTGAGGGTGGGGAGGCCCTGGCACAGGTTGCCCAGAGAAGCTGTGGCTGCCCCTGGGTCCCTGGAAGTGTCCAAGGCCAGGTTGGACAGGGCTTGGAACAACCGGGGCTAGTGGAAGGTGGCCTTGCCCATGGCAGGGGCTGGCACTGGATGATCTTCATGGTCCCCTTCCACCCCAAACCATTCTGTGAGTCTCATGGAGAAGGTTCCACTCCTCTTTCCGACACTGCTCTCACACGTCCCCCACTCAAGTTCAGGCACAGCACTGTCTAACACACGGAGCTCAGCGACGGGACTGCCTATTTCCCCTTCTGTATCCCGGGCTCGGTCTCTCGGGTAACTCTCCTACGACAAGCGGCCGGGCGGGCAGCGGGCAGGGCGGTGCCGATGCCCAGGGGCAGCAGCTAATTAGGGTTAATCACCTCCGGCCGAGGGCTGCCCGGGGCGGGGCCCGCCCGCCCCGCGATCCCGCGGGGGGCAGCGCCTCGGCCCCGGGGTCGGGGGGGCGAGAGCCATCTCTGAGCCATCCGTGAGCCACGGGGGCAGCCATCCCTGAGCCATCCCTGAGCCATCCCTGAGCCGTCCCTGAGCCGTCCCTGAGCCGTCCCTCAGCCACGGGGGGAGCCGTCCCTGAGCCGTCCCTCAGCCATGGGGGGAGCCGTCCCTGAGCCGTCCCTCAGCCATGGGGGGAGCCGTCCCTGAGCCGTCCCTCAGCCATGGGAGGACTGGCCGGGGGCACTTGGTGCGTTCAGCCTGGAGGAGGCTGAGGGGAGACCTCGCCGCGGTCTGCAACATCCTCGTGAGGGGCAGAGGAGGGGCAGGCACTGAGCTCTGCTCTGTGGGGACCAGGGACAGCACCCAGGGAATGGCTGGAGTGGTGTCAGGGGAGATTTGGGCTGGATCTCAGGAAAATGTTCTTTCCCCAGAGGGTGGTCAGGCACTGAACGGGCTCCCCAGGGCAGTGGGCACAGCACCAAGGCAGCCAGAGCTTCAGGAGGGTTCGGACAACGCTCTCAAGGACAGGGTGGGGTTGTTCGGGATGGCTTCGTGCAGGGCCAAGAGCAGGACTGGATGATCCCGCCGGATCCCTTCCAGCTCAGCGATCCCACTCCGTGTCATCCTTCCCTGCTGGCGCCGGCCCCGCCCCCACAGAGCGCGCGGGTTTACGCGTGCGCGCGAGTGTCCAACCGTCACGTGACGGGGCGGCGGATGCGCTTCCGGGTGAGCGCGGGCCTGGCCCGGCCTGTGCCGTCCGTGCCCCGGCCCGTGCCGTCCCTGCCGTCCCTGCCCTCCCTGCCGTCCCTGCCGTCCCTGCCCCGCGCTCTCCCCACAGGTACGGCCGCGGGGGGCGGGAGCAGCCCGCCGGGAGCCTCGGGCCGCGGCCCGGCCGCAGGTGCGCAGGGGGCTCGGCCGGGGCCGGACCGGGCGGCGCTGACGGTGACGGGCGAGAGGGGCGGGCAGGGACCCCGGGGACGGACAGGGCCCCGCGGCCCCGCCGTGCCTGGCACGGGGAGAGCTGTGAGCACTGAATCCTAGCTGGAAATCCCCCCTGCCCCGGGATATCCCTGCCCGGACGGGCGCAGAACCGGGGCGCGGAAGTCAAAGGGTTGCTTTGGAGTGCCTTTTGTCTTAGTCCCTCTTTGTTTCCTGCTATTAACGCAATGCGATAAATAGTAGTTGCTTGTTTCTAGGTGACTCGTGTGCATGTTTAAGTCCTGCAGAGGAATATTAGTTGTATTTAGGCAGGCTGTAAATTCTTTGTGACACAAGTCAGTGTTTACATGTAACTGAGTCTGAGTGGCACAGAAATGCAGATCCCTCTGTTCCTGTTTGGATTTCAGAGCAGTGTCGGAGAGGAAAGCAGGAGTATTTTCAGAGGTTTTCTCTTTTAGCTGCCTGATTTCTCTGTGCTTCAATGCTGAGGGAAAGGAGTAAAAAGGAGGCAAAGAATGACATGTTTTTAATGAAAGCCCTTGTGTTATCTGATGCAAACTTGCAACGGATAAAGTCTGAATGTCTGTCTTAGGTCTGGGAAAGATGTCTTGGGTTCATGGTCACGTTCTGAAAACCATTGGAATTATAAAAACATTTAGAAATTGCCGTGAGCTCCATCACGTGGGTTTGTGCACCAGGAGATGTGTCTGTTCCTTGCTTTTGGCTTGCTATAAAATCAAATGGGAAAATTACTTTTAGAGGCACCTCTTTAGTGCCTGGAACCTGGAATTAGCAGATAATGTTGCTGTTGACACAATGAGGTGAAGTGTGTGTGGGAAAAGTAGGCTAACCTTTGTTGAAGTTGATTTTGACTTTTTCAGGTGCAGGCAGCTTTCTGTTCTTGACCCATCAAATGCATCATTCAGTCTGTGCTTGTCATTGCAATGGCCTTGCAAAGACAAATTTTGTATCTGTTGTACTTCAGATGCAGAGGTGCTGAGGGAGGACTGACTGTGGGTCTGTGTGTTGGATGGGCAGATGGGACCATGGAACTCCTGTTTAGTTGTGTGTTTGCCTGTGAACTTAGAGGGGAAAACCTATTTAATTTTTGCAAGGAGTCTTTAACTTCATTAATAAAGTGATCTTAAGCTTTCTATTGTCATTCTCCCTCTCCCCTTTTATTAAATATTCGGGACAGACTAGAGTCCCTGTTTAGCTGTACAGTAAATTTTAAAAACTGGCAACTTTTAATAGGCTTCTTAAGACTATTTTACTTGATATTCCAGTACCTACCAGCTAAGGCAGCTTGGCATTAATGAGAGAACTCTGAAAATTATCTATTCTTCTAGGAAAAAGGATGAAAACAGCGTTGTTTGACCTCTGGTGCAAGCAGTGTTGTTCTTCAGATGCAAACTACAGTGGGTTTAACCCACTGTTCTGGAATGGAAATGTGTTCATTAGCTGCAGGGAAGGAGGGGTGGCTTTGAGTGATGTGTTCCTTGTGGTAATTCTTTTTGTAATATCACAACTTGCCTGTTGGGATACTTAAAAGAACGAAAGGCATTGTTGAGCACCAAAGTGGCTCCAGTAAGAGGGCAGAACCACTTGGCAACCCTGCATCCAGATGGGCTTTGATGTGTTGAAGTTTCTGACCTTTAGATAACTTCCAGTCTTCCAGTTCCATTTCTTTAAGCAAAATAGAAAGTAATGAGCAATGGAGAGTAAGGTCAGGTTTGCTGTTCTCAGAAAGCACGAGTCTTTGAGTTGACCATGGAGAGAGCCTGGATCAGGTAGAAATTAATTGCTTTTCTGTATGACTGATAAATACTTGCATTATTACAATATAAGACATTTTTCAAATGAAGTTTTTAGATTTTAGTTTTACAGCTGAATTAAAAAGACTTTGGCTTGTTAAAAACAGATGTCAGCACTGCCACAGCACTGGTAGGAAGACTATTCTAAATTCAGCTTTAGTTTGTATATGCAGAATTTTTTTTCCCCTGCTTGTAAGCATTTATATTAATTGATGTAAAATTACTTTAGTCATCACTTTTCTAACTTTCTTGAGAAGATTACCCTTCCTCCTTAATTTCTCATTCTTCTAGTTGACAAATGATAGTGCTTTTATATATGAGACTTGAAGTAAAAACATCTGAAACAACTACTGTCAGCATGTTAAGTAGGATGCTGAAAACCTAAAGTCACTTATCTGATGTTGAACTCAGAGGTTGCCTTGTAAGTCGTTTTCAGTTGTCCTGTGTGGTATTTAGCAAATGATTGCTTTCTGATCCACCTTAATAAGAAGCTGCTGGCAAGAATTCTGCAAGTAATGTGGGGAGTGTTTTGTAAAAGTATCTTAAACTTTGATAACAGCATGATAAGTTTATCTCAGTGCAATGAAATACAAGCAGGTAGGAATTGCTTCTGCACTGAAATATTGTACCTTTGCAATTAATAGGGTTACTTCATGTTTGGTGTTTTTTCAAAAGTGTGGTGAGAAAACTGAGAGTCTTGGAGGAAAACCCGACTTTAAACTGTAAGGGAACTGTGCTGTGAGTGCAGTGCAGGTGAGCTCAGGAGGAGCATCTTACAGCCACCAGCACGGTGATGGGGTTGGTTGGGGGGGTGTTTGGGTATTTTTCCTGTCAGTTTTCTTAATTTCTCCATCTGTCCCCCAAGAGGGGAGTCAGCAGGTCAGGTTTTCTTTCGGGGTTATAATCAGCTGGGTGTTTACGTCAGGTGGTTCGTTCCATCCTGGTGTAGCCACTGTGTCCTGACTGTGTAGGGTCCCTGGTGGCACTCCCTGTGCTCCATCCCCGTGTCCCCACACTGCAGAGAGAGCTGCCCAGATTCCCTGGCAGTGCTGAGCACAGCGGGGTCTCCTCTCCCAGCACACGTTTCCAGTCCCTGGTGCAGTGGCAGGGCAGCACTGACACACCCGTGCCTGCTGTGCTGGGTGTCATCACCTCGGGGACAGGCAGGACTTGTTTCAGGAGCACAGGCCCATCATTCAAGCAGCAAGAAACTGCTCCAAACAGGGTCTTAGTCAGAAAGGACAAACAGAAAGAGGGACAATTGCCAGGGGCAGCTTCTTGAAGGTTGTGTGCAGCAACTCAGAGGTTCAGGTGCTGAATGATTCAAACAAGGAGTCTGACCCTTCAGAGGAACTAGGTTGTGATGCCTGTGCAGCTTATGCTAAGGAAAAAAAACCTCAGGAGCAGTTAATTGAGGGTGAGATAAGGAAAGAGTTTAATTTGTGCCAAGGCTGTGCCTGAGATGTTACATTTTATAACACTGCTTGACCAATCCAAGTTTTATCCATCCTGTTGCCTTTGCTCTGGTCCACCCCTTAGCCCACCCCCTGGGAATTGGGTCTGGGGGCTTTTGGGACCACCTCTTCATCATTCTCACCATCCTCAGAGCACAAAGGGTACACGGTCACCCAGTTCTTGACTCTGTTCTGTTGTTCAGGCCAAGATATGAGTGTTCTCTGAACAGTATAGGCCTTGCCTTGACAAAAGACTAAACATTTCTACTGAATTCAGGGGTAGATTTGATATGGGGAGCATGGAATGGGGTAAGAGGGTTGAGGAATGTGTAAACTACTTGTGCTACAGGGTAGGGAACAAGGGCTGCTGCTTCTACTTCTTACAAAACTTATAAAGCTTACAAAATTAGAAAAATAAACTAAAAAGGTCTTAAGGCATCAATTGCTGCCTTCTAGAAATTTAGTTTCAGTTTTCTGAGTGAGGGAAGCGGGGAGATGTCAGTAACAGGTTTAAACTGAGGTCATTAGTGTTTATTTTGTCTATAGTACTGCAGTTTTATAAAAAGATCAGTCTTTTAATTTTTCTTTATTAATCAACTTATGTGGTGTAGCTCTAAGCATTGCAGGATGTTTTAAGATCAGTCTGTGGTTGGAATCAGGTCAGGAGAAGAGACATTTGGATTTGTTGTGAAAGGAAAGATGATCCTACAGAACAATAAGTGTAATTTGTTTCTTTTTAGCTATGTAAAACCCCCATATCTCTGAGATAATTGGCAGTGTTGTTGCATTTGAACTTTGTACTTACTGGTGTTCTATGTTGATTGCTCCTTTGCATTTAAAAGTACCATTGTTTCTTGTTTTGATCAGTGTTTCATCATTGATAAGTTTACCTGTTTCTGCCAATATTTAGAGCCAACACAGCCAAGAACTTCAGCTGGTTTGGACTTGTATGTCAGCAGAATGGTTTATCATGTTCCATTACTGGGGATTCCTTGTTGCTGGTGATGGGTGAACCTGAAAAAACACAGCTTCCCTTGCACATCCCAGGGTGAGTTCTCTGAAAGCAGCCTCTTAAACAGTTATATTTTAAGTGTTTGGGTTGGTTGGTTTTTGTTTTAATTTTTAAATGGGTTGTATTTTAGATCTGACTGTGTGGATTTTTTTCCCTCAAAATATACACTTATTTGTTATCTCCTATAGAATCTAGAGACATGTCAGGTTTCTTACATTTTGGAGTGAACTGCTATAATCATAAATGATAAATCAGGTTGCTCAAGGGTTGGATTTTAACTGAGAGGTTAATCCTGCTTGATTACAGGAAATCCCTTCCAACCTCCATTACTGTATGATAAGCCATTCCATAAGCAGTTTTGTAGGGGAAAAAAAGTAAAATGGAAATTATAAACTCTTCCCTGTGCTGTTTTGGTTTCTATTCTGCATAATACCTCAACCTGGGGATAAGTTAAAGGATATGTTGCCAGTATGGGAATTGCAGTAGTATTGAAGCAGCATTTTCTGTTATGTTCCTGCAGCTCCTCTTTAGCCCCTTGTCCTGAAGACAAGAGGTTCTGGCTGACCAGGAGTCTCTGTTAGCAGTTCAAGTTGGCTGGAGAATGGAAGGTGTTGAGTTTAAGGAAGAATGGCAAGATGAAGATTTTCCAAGGTTTTGAATTTTGTTTTAAAGTCATTCAGATCAAACACACAACATCCACAATAAGCCACCTCTCTGTCTTCCTGGTGAACTAATACTCAGTAATGATCTTGAATGTAGTATTATTATATATTAATAGTATATATTTAATAGATATTAATACAGTAGTCTTGAAAAGGTTTTGTGGTGTGTTTCTTTGTGATCTGGAAGGGGCTTGCTTCGTGTTCTGTGGAAGTGAAGTAATGCAGGATTGCCACTGCTGATGCTTCCAGTGTTGCTGAAGTGAACATTTGTAAGCTTGGCTTTGTTTATTTTCTGTGATAATATTTTGCAGCTACATTGTTTGCATATTATTACCAGTGTCTCAAGGCCCAAATATTTCATTGAGCAACATTCCTGAGCAAAGTCTGTACCAGTTAAGGCTGCTTCTGATGCTTGGGCCCACAAAGAAACTGCATCAGCTGACTTTGGAGGCATTTCTGTGATCATGTGACTAAACTACTCCTGTCATGTACTGATGTCGAAGTTTGTCAAGCAGGGATGACACACTGGTAGTAATCAGTGTTCTGTCACATCACCAGATGGTCCCTTGAGTGCTGTAAAGGAATTTTCTGCTACTTTGGTGCTTTGTTTACTGAGAACTTGAACTTAGGCTAGAAGTAAATTTAGTTCAGTACTATCCCACAGTGGTTTTTTTAGCAGTATGTAAGTCTAAATATTTGGCATTAAAAAAATATGTAAAGAAGTTTTGTAACAATACTTTCTACTTTGTGTCCCAGGCCCCTGCCAGAGGATGATCCTGTTGAATCTGAAACATTGGCTGCAGCTGGAACAGAAAGCCAGGCTGGTAAGAACATTCCACTCCAGTCAAGCTGCTTCCTACTTAGCTGCTGTTTTAAAGCTCCATTTTGCTTCAGGGGAGTTTTCGATGTGGGGGGTTTCTTGGGTTGGTTTCTTTGGGTTGGACTTTTTGCTCTCTTTTGAGTCAGGCTTGAGGAAATAGCATTGTAAATGGCACTTCTGTATGTGAAGGGTATTATAAATATCTGATCTAGAAAGAAAAGGGTTTTGGAACAAAAATACGAGAGTCTTCATGCTCTCTGTGAGCAGAGCTATCCAGGTAATGCTGGACAACAAGGAATTATTGCATTCACTTCCTGATCTGTCTTAAAATCTTTGTTCATTATTTGACTTCTGTTCAGCAATTGGGGCCTACCTTGGTTTTGCTCCCAATTTCAGACCTTTGTGGCTATATAGGAGCATTGCCTGTTTCAATGGTCAGAGGGGAAATAATATAAATGGCTTTTTTTTACATTTTAAATTTTTTTGGATTTTGTCTGTGTGCAGTACTTGTGGCATTTCTAGTGCAGGATCAGTAATTTGATGTTATTCCCTGCTTTCAATTGCTGTCTAAATCACACCAGCATTTGCCTTGTGCCTGAAAGCATTCTGTGTTTTCACAAACAGGTTATTTGACTTTCTGTTCTCACTGTTGTCTGTCAGGGTTTTTTTTCAACTTGTATGTTATTTTTTATTTCATCAGAGGTGGTTATGATGTTACTGATGTCTAACAAAAACAAGGGTAGGGACATGAATCTATTGTATTATTTGCAGGATTTATTTGGTATAATATCTGCAACAACTGGGTAAACTTACTATCTTACAACTTGAGATCTTTTACCTTCTGTTCTTTTCATCCCATATTAAAGTCTTAATCCACAGATACATTGTTTGAATTATTGGCATTAGCATACAATCTCTTATGAAAGAGGATGGTGCTGTTGTGTGTTATTAATTTGCTTGTCTGAACTCATTTAGCTTTGGGAATAAACAATTTGCTTTTTTTAGATGCAGAGGTTAATGGAACCAAAGTGAGGAAGAAACTAGTGGCTCCAGATATCAGCTTAAATTTGGATCCCAGCGAGCAACCTGCTTTGTCTGATGACTTGGATGAGAGTGGAGAGATTGATTTGGATGATTTAGATACTCCTTCAGAAAACAGTAATGAATTTGAATGGGAAGGTAAGTATTTTGGTCCTTTGCTCAGATGCTCTAAAATATTTCTATTTTCTTATGTGCAGGTCAGCAGTTTTTCAAGTAAGAAATAACTGACTTGAAGTTACAAGAGGAAAAACGTAAAGGGAGTGATTAGATTAGAAATTGAAAATGGGTGCAATGAATTTTTAAAGAGCAAAAGGCCTCATCTGATTAGTAAACAAGCAACATAATAATAGCTGTAACTCCAAGTAAACTTAGCTGAATAGTATCTATATATACATCTGTCTGTCATCTATATATAGATCTATGAGACTTGAAGTTATGGAAAATCCTCTCTGTTGCAGTATATTTTTAAAAGCCACCCTGTCGAAAAAAGTCTCAAAGGTGTTTTCCATGTGTTAGAGGTGAGTTTAAATGGAGGGAACATCCAAAGGGATAGAGGTTGGCTGTCCAGGAACTGATGAAGTGCAATTTAAGGAGGACTGAGTGGTATTTTTGAAAACACTGAGTAACACCTGTCTCATACCTTCCTGTGGTAAGAATGGCAAAAGCCTTAGGGTTTGCTTGCTAGTAGAAGAGCCTCAATTTTGTGACAAGGAATTCTGAAATTACTTGATAGGAAGTTAACTTAGCTGGAGCCACAGTAGTAATGATCTTAATTTTAAGAAATGAATAGATGCTTTATCCTACTCTTATAGGCAAAACTTGGAGATTCTAACAAATTTTATTTGAGGCAAACATTTTGTGTAGAAGTTGAAGCATTAAGTTTAAACTTAGAGTTTAATTATGTTTTAAGGCCCTTTTATGTAAACCAAGAACTGTTGTGTTGGTCAGTGTGTTGAAGTCTCTAACATCTGTAAACTTCATGGCTTAAAAATGTCTCTAAGTAAACATGTAAACTCAATTATTATTTTTTTATTCTGAAAATAAAATAATGTTAATTCCTGACTGAACAGGAAGTTCTGTTCTCATTGTTATGTTTGAAACAATACCTGTGGAGAAAGAAACACTCTTTAGGATAAGGGGGTGGTTTTGTTTTTTGGAATAGCTAAAGACATGTTGCAGGTGAAGTTTTCTTAACAGAGACTGGGTGTTTACCTGGATAAAAGGATTTTCCTTGTTTTAAGAAGAATTGGTATTTAGGGGTAGTTTTGCTGTGATGTGAAGGAACTGTTCCAGATGCTTGTGTCTTGTTTTTAAAAGTGGCTGAAAAGGGTTTCTGTCTTTTCTTCCTTTAATGCTGCTGCCTTCATTTTCCTGGAAGGATAGTTTCAATTAACAGCTTTGTCTTGGAAACAGACAACTAACTTGCAGTAGGTTTTTCTCGCTTTGGGTAAGGTCTGTGCAACAAAGTCAAGAATCATCATTGAATTGGTGCAAATTGTCTTACAGATTGCTGTCACATAAATTTCATATATATTGATTACACACATGTGAATTAGATTTAATTTCTAATAGATTTGCCTGCATGTCTGCTTGCAAGGTACCATCAATGTTTTTAATCATGCTTGTATGTAAATCTGTGATCAAGCAACCTCTGTAATTCTCATTGGAGTTAACCACTTTGTCTGATTTGGTGACATTCACTGAGGTCTGTGTTCTGAAAGCCTACAATTAATTAGGCTTCCTACACGAATGGAAATTTTTCATATACTTTTAACACAGAAAATTACTGCCAACACGAGTATGTTGGTAAAATATCCCTGACACCAGCTGGTCTGTGTGACTGGCTAAAGAACACCAAAATAGATCAGACAGCAAAGTGGTTAACCAGTGCTGTACCTGATTGGCAGTGTAATGGTGTTCATAATGGATCTTGAACGTGTTTTACCTTTGGCAGATGATCTTCCCAAACCAAAAACTACTGATGTGATTAGGAAGGGCTCCCTCACTGAGTACACTGAGGCAGAGGAGAAGGACGATGGGCGGCGCTGGCGGATGTTCCGGATCGGAGAGCAGGACCACAGGGTGGACATGAAGGCAATTGAACCCTATAAAAAAGTTATCAGTCATGGGGGTAAGGATTGGCCATGTGGGGAGGGGAACTGCTGAGCAGCTGCTTCTGTAGGCTGAGCTGGGGTGGCACAGGGAGAGCTTTGTGCATAATGGCTTGTGATGGTTCATTTTTTGCAGTGTTAAGACACTGCTGATTTAATAATTTTTTTCTCTATTAAACTAAAGTTCCAAAATGTTCACATGTACTAAAGTGCACATATGTAATAAGATGTATTCAATCTGTTCTACAGTGTCACTGCTACCAGTACATTTTTTTTTGGTTTTAAGTATGTTGAAAGCACTAACTGTAGATCTACTAAGGCCAAAATCAATTCATGACTTCCCAACAGCCTGTGAAGTTTAGGTTGGAAGAAAAGTTGACTTAACTTTAAATAACATGTTATTAAATATGCTGAGATGTTGGTTGTAGGTATAGCATTTGATTGACTTCAGCTATTGCTTTAGAAGTAGACAAAAAAGAAATCTTGAGGTTTTCTGTAACTGTAAGAATCTGTCCATGTAGATGTTTGTAAATCTCTTTAAGGTAAATAATGAAAAAGCTTACTGAATGTGCTTGACTTTGTGTAAATGTAGTCAATAGTAGTCATCTTTGTCACTACTGTTGCTCTTTTCTTTGGTTTTAGGTTATTATGGTGATGGGTTAAATGCCATTGTTGTGTTTGCTGTTTGCTTTATGCCTGAAAGCAGCCAGCCTAACTACAGATACCTGATGGACAATCTATTTAAGTGAGTCATCATCTGCCTCTGAATACTGTCTTAATTCCACATTGTGAAACATAGCATTCTAATATAAGGACAGTTACTTCTCTCTCTTTTAAATAAAGCTTTCTATATTTCAGATGAGGGAAAGGGAGCAAATAGAAAAGCAACTACATCTGCTTCCTGGGGGAGGAAAGAAATGAATTAGATGATGTTCAACAGTGTTGCCAACTCTGTTTTTTCGTTATTTTTAATATATTTGAGCATAGGAATTATTAGGAGTTACTTTCAAGTGAAGGCTGTGGACAGTAAAGTTTTCTGTCTGTGCAGGTATGTAATTGGCACTTTAGAGCTGTTGGTAGCTGAGAACTATATGATAGTTTACCTGAACGGTGCAACCACACGGAGGAAAATGCCCAGTCTAGGCTGGCTCAGGAAGTGTTACCAGCAGATTGACAGAAGGTAAGAAACTCTGCAGTGTTTTCTTATAATATTCACATGCTCAGTGATAGACATATTTGGGATGAAGTGCTGTTCAATGTGGTGTCTGGTCCCTTTGGTTAAGATTCGATTAAGGAAATTGCTTGGCCTGTTGAAAACCCCTTCCTAAGCTGGACACTGTGGGATAATGCTCCAGACATGCCTGGGGGGTGCTGTGTGGTGTTTGGATTTTTTTGTGTGTGTTTTTTTGTGTTTGTTTCATTATTGTTGTTACTTGTAGGGTTGAGGGGTTTTTTTAGGTGAAAACAGTAGTCTTAGAATATTAAATATTGTTATCTTGTAAAATATAGTTAAAACTTAATGTATTAATATAAGGTTAATAACGTGTGAACCACTTCAGTTGTGTAAAAAGATTCAAAGAAACTTCTCCTTGGAGTGTTTTTCCTTGTCATTCTCGTTAAATGGATACTGTGTCTTAAATTTTTATAGTATTTTTTCTTCTGCCAGATGTTGGTTTCTAATAATGGAATGTCAGAATTCTAGGTTTATGTGACAGGTGGGCTTGCAAAAACACACTTGTTTTTATATTCAAAAACCCCTTGTTGTCAAGCTGCTTTTTTCTTCTAGTAATTACTTTCATTGTTTAAATTCTTCAGGTTAAGAAAAAATCTGAAATCACTGATTATAGTTCATCCTTCTTGGTTCATCAGAACACTCCTGGCCATCACAAAACCTTTTATTAGGTAATGCTCTGGAAGCTTTTTCTGTTTTTAAGTAATCCTGACAGCTGTTTACTTTGAACTTGAATGACTGTTTTAATACTGGCCTAGTTGAAAATGTTTAAGTTGTAACTGTATACCCTGCATTTGTTCTTCCACAGCTCAAAATTCAGCCAAAAAATTAGGTATGTCTTTACCCTGGCAGAACTAGCTGAGCTCATCCCCATGGAGTACGTTGGCATCCCAGAGTGCATAAAACAGTACGTTTTATTATTCTCCCTGTTCTCACTGTCCATGTGCTGGAGCTGGGGTGTGTTGTAACCAGGGTTTGGTTTGACTGTAACACTTGGGAACTTCAGCTCAGATCCCTGCTGTCCGTAGGAGGGTCCATGTCTGACCTCACCTGGGGGTGGAGGAGCTGGAGGCATCACGTTCCTCGGGTGATATTTGTGTGATCACTGAGTTCTGATGTGCAAATTAAGTCTTCTAGAGACAAGGCAGTTGTTCTACACCTCATATATATGCTAAACTGGCTTGTGAGTGAGAAATTCTGGGCATGTTGGTACTGAAGTTATTTATAATACCTTCAGTGTTCTTCAGAGGAACAAGTTAAGTGCTGAAATATCACTTGGGTTGGGCTTTCATTTAAAAGAAGAGCAGTGGTGGGAAAGTGCTGAATCCCTACCCATTACAGTTCTAAACAACTTTGATAAATAAGTGAGGGCAGCATGACAAAATGACAAAAATGTCATGGCAGCATGACAAAAATGTCATTTTTTTCCCTTCCCTCCAGATATAAATATCCATTTTAACATCAGCACAATTCTTCTCTCAAAAATGATGATGATGCTTTTGTCAATGGCAGTTGTGGGTGCAGTAATAGAGTAGAAACCGTAAACTTGGGTCTTAAACCAGATGATCAACTGCTCAGCCTGTCAGAGGGGATAACATCCAACTGCTCAGCCTGTCAGAGGGGATAACATCCAAAACCTATGGCACGTTCTGCACTGTCAGAGGCAATCACAAACCGGGAGGACATGGCCCAGTGTGTGCAGGCAGAGGGGCACATCCATGTTGGACTAATCCTTGTGCTCCCACAAATAGCTGGGCATTGCAGGAAACGTTCAGCTGGATCAGTTCCACAGTTGAACTCTAAAATAGAGAGAACTGTTTTCCTGAGGTGGGGATGAAAGAATGCTAAAGGAGCCTGGTGCTCTCTCTAGAATTTTTTTTACTGGGTGTTTTTAAGGATGTGTTATGAATATTCAGACTGTCATTCCAACTCTTGAAAGACTCCTTTCTGTGTTGATAAACCTTTAACTGGTCTGCAGAAGCTGAACTTGGTTAACTTAGAGAGTTAATTGTCAGATTTGGAGGATTATATCTGGCTCCAAACTGTTATGAATACAGACTTTAAATTTTAGTGATGAATGTTGATAATGTGCAAGAGGTCTCATTGAACTCATTTGTTACGTCATAATAATTAAATGGTTTTTGTTTAATGCTTATAAATGCTGGAACCACTATGTATTTTTTCTTAATTATATCAGTTTCAACACTTGATAAGTTTCTACAAACTGTATTACCACTAATACTAGTTTGCAGCTTCTGTTGATTTTGGCCTTCATATGTTATATTTACTGAAATGAAACTTTTCCTCACCAAGGTATGAAGAAGAAAAGTTTAGAAAGAAACAGAAAAGGTATATTCATATTTTGATTAGGGTTGCATCTAGATAAAACAATTTGCACTGCAACTAACTCCCAGTTGATTGGCTTGCATAAAGGAATAAGCATTTGTAAATATAAACATGCACTCGTGCCCAAGTTTTTATGCATGAAAGGAACCCTCTTGTACTTGCAGGCAGTAAATCATCTACAGAAGCTCACCCTGGGGGTTCAGACAGAGATTTGAGAATAGTTTCTATTACATTATAATGTGAGATGCTCACTTCTGAGGGGATACATGTGTTCTCAACTGAGTCTTCAAGAGGCAAAAGTAGTGTTTCTGTATGAATCTGCTAAATCCAATTTCCCTGTTTCTAAGGAGAATGATACCTAAAGATGAGCTGTATTTAGGTTCTAAGCTGTCTGTGCATTAGCAGAGATGCAACTCAGTAAGAAGTTCTAATATTGAATCTTGTATTCTTGGTATTCACTACCTTTTTAGTTATTAACTGGCACAGTTGCAATCTAAATAAGTATTTTAGTGCTGTTTGTATTTGCAGTGCCTATGTTCCTTGCTAATAAACATTGGATTTCCATTTTGTTAATTTTCAGTCTCCTGCTAACTATTCAAGCTATTCCAGCAGCTGATGACATTTTTTTGATGGATATGTTATTTTTTCACCCACTAACAATTGTATTGAAAGATTTTGCTACTAACTTTGGTTTTCTTTTTTAATTACTTTTTCTGTGTGTGCATAACTATTAAGGGAAGCTTATTGTCTAAATTGGGTAGAAGAATACTAAGCAATTAAAATAAATGTAATTTAAATTCTTTCTGAAAGCTAGAATGTAAACCTAGTGATGTGTTGGACATTCTTTAGGAATTATTCCAATGAAGTGATAATTTTGCAGTGTGTGACCTGAAGTACTAAGCCTGTCAAATTTAAGAAACCCTTTCAGTAAATGTCAAACAATAGTTCTGCTTGATTTTTATTTCCCCAGTGTGCATAATTTGGCCCAATTCTGTTGCAAGGCCCAATGTATTCAGGGTGCAACCCAGAGACATTCAAACAGTAATGCAGAAACTTTTAAAAATCTCAGTACAACAAGCACTTTTTAGTGTCCCGTGCACTACCATCGCTTTTGTACAAAGGAGGGTGTTCCTCAGTGAAAAATAGATGTAGAGAAGAGATCACAGGCAGAATTTGATCCCAAGTCTTCACCCAGGTTGAAAGCAGCTGTAGCATTATTTACTGTATAGCAGAGGCAAGGGAGCTTTTCTGAGGCACTGCAGGGAGGTCAGGGCTGAGCTGCAGCCTCAGAGCACCCTTTGCACTGTGCTCCTGACTGGCTTTCCAGCTGGGCTTGTTGCTTCCAGACCTCAGTGCTCCAGACCTATTGGATCCCAATGTACTTGGTTCAGTCCTTACAGCTGCAAGAAAGAGGAGGGGAGAAAAAAAGGCAAGCAAACAGAAAGCTTGCCTCCCCTTTTTATGGGTTCGTGGCCTAAAGGAGCTGCCAATGTTTCTGTCATTTTGGAGAACTGGCTGGTAATAGTTTGAGAGACAGGTTAGACAAGTTGTTAGAGGGCAAACTCTTTGTCTCTCTCACTTTGGAACTGCTGTTGGTTTTAAAATTAATTTACCTCCATGCGCAGCTTACTTTATAGAAGACTGAATTAAGACTGTAGCTTGTTCTTACTGTAAAGAGGGAAATAATGTTTTGTGCAGGGCTGTCAGTCATCCACTGGTTCCTGCAGAGCAGCATTTTGTTTGCTAGTCACAAGACAGATGTTAAAAAGTAAAACACCAAGTAAAAACCACCTTTATCAGCATGGTGGTGAATTTTTCCTGGGTAATTCCAAAAGTCTTAAACTTAGTAGAAAAAATATTGCAGTTAAGGAGCCTCTTCGCTTTTGTTGATTCAACTAATCCTGTTACCTTCTTGGCTTAATTACTACAACTCTGAAGGTAATTCAGTGCTTATTCTGCAGCATAGGAATTCCCCAAAGTGGTAGTGCTTGCCAGTATTATTGTATTACCTGTAAGCTTGTATTCCTGTTTGCATTTTTTAATAAAAGCACAGGACCTGCTTTTTTCTTCTGTAGTCAAACTTCACTTGCACTTTTTAAATGTTTTCTCTCAAATGCTATAGTATTTAAATGGTTTCCTAACAGTTCTTTTTAATTAATTAATTAATTTCTACGGGGAGGTAGGAAAATAGATATTTTAAAAACCCCCAAGAATGTTGTGACTGCATTAAATAAAACCCTTAATTTAATATTTAATTACTAAAACTTTTCCCATGTGAAAACTTTGTGTTTTCCTTTTAAGACTAATAGTTTTTTCTTAATATATGAGCTACCAAACTATGTTAACAAAGTCTTAATTTTAGTGTTTCTTTGCTGAGCAGAGTTGACCAAGAGCTGAATGGAAAACAAGAGCAGAAAAGTGAACAGTAAGTTTGGAGTGCAAACAAGACTGAAGAATATGCAGATGGGATGATGCTGTTTCCATTTCCAATGTGTTCTCTGTGTGTATGTATCATTATAACCTGTTGCAAAAGGTGCTTTGGACTAGCACAAGAACTGCTTCCTGCTGTATTGGTTTGTCTTGACTTTAATAGCTGTTTATGTACTCGTTTTATACTGCTAAATGTCAAAGAACCCTATGTTTTTCAGAGGATGTTCTTGCCATTGTTTATCTAAATGATGCATGTTCTTCAGTAAAATATTTATATACCTAAATGTTAAAGGAAAGAGATAATATATATTTTTATGACTGAGCAATATATTGTGTGTGCCTGCTGAAGGAGTTCATTTGCAGGTAGACAAGGCCATAAGTTACTTGTTTTTATTGTATCAATCTGTTTTGCTGTAAATGGTCAAGTGCATTTCTTCATTGTTGCAGGAAGTTGTTTGGTTATTAACAATCACATGAAGTCTTTCACGAGTGCAGAGACCCTTCTTTTTGCTCACACACCCAATGCAGGCTCACTCCTTGCCTTGAGGGTCCTTCAGTCCCCTGTCCAGGGTGCAGAACTGCAGTTCTGGGAACATCAGGCTCTTGGCCAAAGGGTTCAAGCCTGAGCCACAACAGAAGCTGAACTGTTTGAATGACTAGTAAAGTATCAGACCTTTCTCAGGTGAAGTTGTGAATTTAGGATCTGCTTCAGGACATCCAGACTGTCTCAGCTCCTGCTATGAAGCGAGTTCATTGCAGTTCTTTCTGGATGAACCTTGGTTGTCTGTAGTAGGAACTCTGGTAGAACTTGGGAGTTACACAGTTATTCCAGCCATAATACCATTTTTTTTTGGCAGAAGTATGGGGAGTCTTATGCTACCTGTGTCATCCCTGGAGATGAAACATCTGTTTCTAATGCTCTTAAGTTTGGCACGTGATACAGCAGTGCTTTACTTTTACAAAAGTAATTTAAAGGTTGGGGTTTTTTCTGCTCTCCACAAGGGTGGTAAACCTGTGTCTGTAAGAGGTGTTCTTGGACACATCACTACTGTTTATACGTTTATCGAGGCAATCATAATGCAGCGGGGAATATGTTGAAGAAGTTTGTAACATCTTCTGATAAACATTGCAATTTCCCTGTAAGGACAGGTGCATGCAAATAAATTCATTCAGGAGTTGAGCAATATAATGTTCTAGCAAATATATTAAATCTTTGCTTTTGATGTTGATTGTGCTCACAATTTTGTCTTTGCCAAAAAATATCACTTCTCAATTATATTTTAAGTTAGTGTTACTCAGTTATGTTATTAGAAAAAAATCTGGTTGTGTTCAACCAAATTACTGCCTGACACTGCTAAACAGCAACTGAGAAAGAGTTCTGGGGTCAAGATTTTGCAATTAACAATCTGCTGTCTCTAGTGATACCTGTACAGACTCTGGGAGCACACTGATGTCAGGTGAGGGCAGCTTGCCCATGTCTCTGGAAGGTTAAGTCTGCAGTTTGAAGATGTTCCTCTCGAGATCGAAGTTCTTTTGTTACAGTAGTTTCAAAGAGATTAAGAAACAGGGTGTACTTGTATAAGAGGCAATACCAATGTCAAGGTGCCTTGCATACATTCCATCAGGTTTGGCTCTTGCTCTGAGGGCAGAGCACAAATGCTAACAGTTTCTTTTGGGCTGCCTTATCTCCTGCCTCAGTTTCCATGTTGGCCCAGATTAATGTCAAGTTTAGTCAGTAAACTGGGCACTTGCAGCCTTCTGATCCTTTGACAGTGTGGTGTGTATGTACACGCAGACCTGATTTTTACCGGGTTTCCATGCATCCTAAGCTAAACAGTAAGCATTCTGATGATCTCATTTCCATTTTTTCCTAATTGAGGAAAGGTTTATTCTCAGTGGAGGGGTTGTAGTTCTCTCTGCCCTGTTCCTCTCTCTGTGTATAGTGCAGTGTGGAGAAGCCAGTGCTCTCTATGTGCCATATTTACCAAATGATGGGATTGTTGTTGTGTTTCCTGCTGGCCAAGTGAGTCCACAGTTTCATGCTGCAGGAGTCTGATTTCTTTTGGAGACGTGTATGTGCTTCCCAAATGGTTTATTTCTCTAGTGAAGTTGTTGTGAGCACAACAGCTCTTCTGTCCCTAAAGATATGCAGCCTGAGAAAGAGGTGTGCTAAAGAATTATCCCCCTCTGACTTCTTGCAGCTCATCATTGAATGGTGAGGTGGATGTTTACAAAAAACAAAGTGGTCCCAAAGTTATGAGTAATGTTTTGTCAAACTTATCTTTTTTTGAAATCTATAATATAATGTAATATATTTTAATAATTAAAAACATGAAAACTCAGAATGTCGTACTTTAATAAAAATTATTTCAAAACTTGAATAAACTTTGTGATAAGATACAGTATTGTAGGGAATTCACCTTTCAGTGACACTTCCTTCTAAAAGGAATACTCATGTTGCTAGAATTCAGTGAGCACTGTTAAGAAAAGGTAATTTCATGAGTCACTAATTTCCCTTTGTCTTGGAGGTCTTGTTAGTTTATATATAAATGCACAGCAATAAGTCATTGCCTGTCTCCTGTTACTGCTGTGGACAACTGAGAGAAGGTTTGGGCCAGTGGACTCTCCATGGATGTGACATTAAGTAAAATGATTCCTGCAACAGGGTAAGTCTTCAGAAGTGGCAAAGGGATTTTGGAGAAAGTGTCATTAAAAACTGATGTGAGTAGACTCTGGATTGAATGTTCTTGACGTTCTGTGTAGGATGGCAGAGCCACGTTATGTTGGAAAGGAATGGAAAGGGATCTGTAAGGATTTAGTGCTGCAGCAGGTTGGAGTCTTTGAGCTTCTGGGATGTTGAAATGGAGAATTTTTATTCCAAAAAGCATGGAACTAGTTGGAGTAACATGTAACCGTGTTCATAACAATGCAGTTTATCATATGTTTCCTTTATTTTCAGTGAGGAACAGCACTGACTGCTGTGAGGAGCTGTGTACTGACAGTTACCCTCTGACTGCACGTGACTAGGGCAGAGCCTGTCTTTGTTAGCAGATTTCTTGCATCACACACTGAAGTGCTCTAATGACACCCTCAAACCTTCCAGCAGGTCATTGGTGTCACTTCAAGATGAGATTACAGGTCAATCTAATGACATGACCTCGAAGTGTCACAGGGAGGAGCAGGTGGCATTGGTGCCTGCTCCTGTCAGCTTCACTGGTGGCATCTACTGAAACATCTGTGCTGAACTGAAAATAATGGAGATACACTGGGAGTGGGCACTTTCTAAACTCAATCTGTCACAAAGTTTCTTGGTGAAAAGTGCATTTCTTTCAGTGTCAAATTTTTGTTGGTGTATCCTACGGATTTATACTATACTTACTGTCTAGAAAAATGGTTTAAATTCATGTCTTCTCAAAAGCTGTTGTTTTTGGAGATGACTAATTCTCAAGTCATTCCAGTCATTCCAGTCTCCCTCAGAAAAGCCTCATGTGAGGAACAGAGGAGAGGGATAACAGCTGGTGTGCCTTTTGTAACTGCAAAGTCTTACAAAGCTCTCAGTGAAAATTTTTACTCAGTCCTTGTGAATGCAGGTCATTCTCTAGGACTTGTTTCATTGGCTGGTTGTTGGAGATGCTTGAAATAAATGCTTTAATTCATTAATACTTTTTAAAGACACCTGGTTTTAGTCAGAGTAGCATTCTGAAATATAACAAATATTTAAATGTTTGTATTCTGAAAGACCTGTGCTGCAGCTTTCTTAGCTTCAAAATTCTAAGCTGAACTGCACTGTTCCCTTTATCATGTCTCATTCCCCATATTGAGCTAACAGGAAAAAAGGGCATTTATGAAGAGAAGAGGGTGCAGTTATGTTGGTTTTTCCTGATTCCCTTCAAGCATGACTGAGATCACTGACATTAAAACCATTCTTTGCTCAACTAGATCTTTTTTCAGTTTTGCAATCTGGACTGCCCAGATTACTCTGATTTAAAATTAATGGACTTATTTTCAATACTAAAAAAAAAAAATAAAAATCTGAGAAGCTGCTGCTGGAGTGTTTTCCAAAAGTCAAGTCTTCTCTTACCATGCTCCTTGCTCAGCTTGCACAGCTGATAGTTAATACTTATGACATGGAATTCCAGGTTAATAATTATAAATAAGAATTCATGGAGGACAGATGCTCACATTCCTGCAGTTCTGCAGCGTTTCTTAGTCATCGTTAACAAGACAGGGCTGAGCAGTGGGGTGCTCTAATGGTTGAATGGTAGATAAAGGGTTACCAGAGCAGGATTACATTGTCAGTTAGTATCTGTAAACTCTAGTATGTGTGATATGGGAAATGAGCAGCATTTAACACAGCGGAGCTGCGTAATCATAGAGCACAGCTTGTGAATCACGGATAACAGAGCTGGCACGATTTGGCTGCTGCCATTCTTCACCGATGTGACTTATTTTCTTTTGCCCCTTTAATATAAAAAAATGTAAGTACCAGACTCTTCACCTACCTCTTAAGAATATTATGACCCTTTCTTTTTAAATAAGGGGTCGCGGGGTGACAAACCCCCTGCGAATGAACGTGCGGGCGGTCATTGCTGGGGGGAGCCCGCGTGTCAATAAAGCCCTGACGAGAGGTCTGGGGGTGTCACTGGAGCGGGCGCTGTCTGTCTGTCTGAGATCAGCCCCTGTCTCTTTGTGTCCCTGTCCGTCTGGGACCGGCCCGTGTCCGTGTGTCTGTCGGTGTGGGACAGGCCCGTGTCCGTGTGTCCGTCCGTGTGGGACCGGCCCGTGTCCGTGTGTCTGTCCGTGTGGGACAGGCCCGTGTCCGTG
>NW_020884925.1:5152182-5152571 GCF_003945725.1 Corapipo altera
GGCCCGTGTCCGTGTATCTGTCCGTGTGTCTGTCCGTGTGGGATCGCCCCGTTCCGCTTCCGGGTCACGGGCCGGCCCGGGCGGGGCCGCGGCGCTTCCGCCCGTGAGCAGCGGTGAGGAGGGATCGGGGCCGGCATCGGGATCGGGGATCACGGAAGGGGCTTCCCGGGGCCGGCCCGTTCCCCGGTGCGGGGAGTGCGGCGGGGCCGGGGCCGCTCGTGTTGGGGGCGCGGGACCGGGAGGGGACGCGGGGCCGAGCAGGGCCCGGCTGTGCTGGGAATGCCCGGGATTCCCGTCACCTCCCGGGGCCGAGCAGGGCCCGGCTGTGCTGGGAATGCCCGCGATTCCCGTCACCTCCCGGGGCCGAGCAGGGCCCGGCTGTGCTGGGA
>NW_020884925.1:5152581-5152981 GCF_003945725.1 Corapipo altera
GATTCCCGTCACCTCCCGGGGCCGAGCAGGGCCCGGCTGTGCTGGGAATGCCCGCGGTTCCCGTCACCTCCCGGGGCCGAGCAGGGCCCGGCTGTGCTGGGAATGCCCGCGGTTCCCGCAGCGTTCCCGGTGTCGGTCCCGCGGCCCCGGGCGCTCCGAGGGCCGCGCGGTGTTGGCGAATTGGCCTTTCCGGTTGTGTTGGCCCCGCTGTGCCGGGACAGGGGTCTCTTTATTGTTGGTTGGTTGTTTCCAGTGAGAGCGAGGACACCGCCGGTGCAGGGCCGTGGATGAGCCGGTGAAACCATGGCATACCAGCTGTACAGGAACACCACGCTGGGCAACAGCCTCCAGGAGAGCCTGGACGAGCTCATACAGGTGTGTGGGATGGGGATCAGCTCAG
>NW_020884925.1:5152991-5161307 GCF_003945725.1 Corapipo altera
TGTAAATGGCATGATCTCCAGTTGTGTGGCCAGTAAATGAACAGCCAGATTAAGCTCTAACATTATAATCAATTTACTGCACTTCTGTTTATTTCCAGTGAATATTTATTAGAAGAAATCTTTGTGTAGCACAAAAAATCATCATAGCACATCGTTTCTTCTCTTAGAAATACAGAGAAGGAAATAAACACAGGAATGTAATATTTTTGAAAATTGTTCCTCTAGGGATCTGCATCATGTGAACTTCATAACTTTGCTTTGATGTTTTTTAACTTTTACTGCATGTTTGAGTTTGCTTTGAAACAACTCAAAACTTTTTTTTTTTTTTTGAAACTACTTTAGTCTCAGCAAATCACACCTCAGTTGGCCCTTCAGGTGCTACTTCAGTTTGATAAAGCTATAAATTCGGCTCTGGCACAACGAGTCAGGAACAGAGTGAATTTCAGGGTAAGATAATCAGGTATAAAAGTTTCTCCTGAGATACAGTAACTGAGTGTTGATGCAGAATGTCATTAAAAGTTGTGTCCTCCTAGCAAAAACTTCAGCAGGTCCATTTTGATGCTGAAATAATGACTGTTTACGTGTGTATTCCCCATGCAGTTGTGGGGCTTGTTCCCTTATTCTGCCAGGGATCTTTTGAAAGAATGCAAAAAGCAGAAATATTGGTGGGTGGATGAAAACAGGGAAGAGGGCAATGCTTTGATGGACAGCATTGCCACCCTCAGTGTCTTGCAGATTAGGGGGGAGACTTTGCTTCTTTTAGCTGTACTTAGCAAAAGTGGGATGAGGACAGATTTTCAGCCACATCTGTAACATGAAGAGAGTTTTAGTTCCACCTTTTCACTGGATCATTTTGTAGCTCTTTTCTGTAGGTATCATAGAAAAAAAAAATTTGAGGGTTTTTCCCAGTCAGCTGCCCTAATTAATATGAAATAGCAGCAAGTTGTTAAATGTCAGCTTGAAAGTAAATCTGAGGAAAGAAACAACACAAAAACCAGCTTCCTGTTAACTTCCTCTGTAGTCTGTGTAGAACACATTAATGAAGTGAGCTCTTAAGATGTTAAATTTTTAAGCAATATGGATACGTTAAAAGTAGCATAATTTCTTTTCTCTGACAGATTTCACTTGTTTTGTGTATGGAAAACTGTTCAGATTGTGTTTAGTGGATAAACTAAATGTTAATTGGAGCTTAAGTTCAAGGGTATCAGTTTAAACTGTGTGAAGGTGAAAGCCAAAATGTTCACATTGGCATCCTCAGTAATACATCAAGCATGAGTGAACCCCTTTATGTCACATCCCTATGTGATTTATCTAAACTAGTGCTTTATTTCAACAACCACAGAATTCACATCTTGTTAAGATCACTGCTGTAAGTTATTTTTCTTATGGCCCAGTGTTTTAAGAAATCTTTTCTGATACTTATGCTTTATGCACATTAGAAAGGTTGTAATACTTCTTGGCCTCCCTGTGCAGCTTCCCCTTGGGTAGACTGCCATGGTCTTGAAAAGTTCAGCCACTGGAGGGCATTTAAGCTGCAGTTTCCCTCAGAATTGTTGTCTGCATTCAGGTTCACTGGGGGCTTTATGGCAAATCTAGTTCTAGAAGGGACATAATTCAGTAGATACTTAATATATTTTCTGTTGCTTTTGGGGTGTGTCCTACAGAAAATGTCTCTTGTCTTTTTAAGGGGTCTCTGAATACATACAGGTTCTGTGACAACGTGTGGACATTTGTACTGAATGACGTCGAATTTAGGGAGGTCACTGAACTTGTGAAAGTGGATAAAGTGAAAATTGTAGCATGTGATGGGAAAAGTAAGTATGGAATATGATATAAATAAGCTGGGACACAAGACTTGATCATTTATAGAAAGCTTTGGCCAAATGTCTGATTGATTGTAGAGCTCTGCAGTCCCTTTTACGTGGGATGAGAGAGGAAACAAAAGCAAGTTAAATGCTTCCCAGAGGTAGGACTGTGGTGGAGCCTGCTGTGCACCTCTTGTTGGGAAGCACATATTAGAGCAATTGCAGAGTCAGTAGTGGTACTTTTTGTGTGGTGATTTTTCTACTGTTAACCTCTTCGTTAGGATAGCACCGTGCCTTAAATCCAAAGAGTGCTTCAACAGTCTGAGCAAGGAGTTGTCTGAGAAAACTGTCAAGCAATCCTTTGCTGAATTTGATAGCAGGAGACACAAGCACATGAAAAGCTTATGCCAGCATTTGCAAATCATGTTTTTAAGACTTATATATTGTCCAACAGCCCCACTGTACGTACACTGCTTGCAAAAGTTTACATTCCATATCTGGATTACTTTTGTCAGTGTTCCTTGTAATTCTTTACTGGAAAAAGTAACTTATGACTTTTGTGGGAAGCTGGTTTATAACTTTTAAAACCATTAAAGTGAGAGAATATTGCTAAAGATGTGTGAAATGGTGCCCCTTGTTTTGTCCTTGGGGAGTGGTGCTAAAAGGAAGAACTGAGAATGGGAAAAGCTTTATTTAAATCCCCCACAGACCTCTGAAACAGATTCTTCATAGCTTCCTGATTCTGGCATGATTACAATAATCACTTCAAGTTGTAGTTCTAAAGAGCTGACAGAATTTATTGTTTTCTCAACTTCTGGTCTCAGCCAAGCATAGAATCCTACCTTTTTTTTTTGTGTACTTATAGCTAGTGGAGGAAACCTTACTTTCCAAGTATTAATCCTGCTCACTCTTGATAAATTGTGCAGATAAGATTTAAAGAACTGGCTGACTTGAGGTTGCTATTAACATTACAGGGTTTTTTTTCCCATGAGAGGTTGTCCTGCTGAAGGAACACAGTAAACACTGCCTTGTCATTCTCCATTTTGGAGTGACATGCCTTTTCCATAGCTCTAAAAACAGTGTATTATCAGAAGTTGCACTGGTGTTAATTGGTGGTTCTGACAAAAGCTCAGAACAGAGAGTTGCTCTCAGTTGGTTTATAAAGATCATGCTTATTCTTGCACCTATTTCAAAGTGCAGACTAAGCTCTAGCCCACACTCCATCAGAGCTTGTGCTGCTGGGTGTGCAAAAGCCTTTCTCTTTAGTAGATCTTGAGCAGATGTGCCTGTGGCTGACTGCAGTAAAGTGTTTGTGTATCACTACAAGTTAGAGCAAAGCTTTTAGTATTTTAATGTGTTCATAGCAAATGGTGTGTGTGCACAGCCCTGCAGTTGTGTGCTGGGCTGACTGAGGGGAAGCAGCACAAGCAAGCAGTTCATGCAGGACAGTGAGGGCAGTGGGGGAAGTTGGGGAGGTGCAGAACAGGTTCTAAAATGCCTGGGGAATGCTTTTGAACTTGGGGAAGGTATTAGACATGCTGTTGGTTCTCTTCATACTCAGTGGGGGTATGTATTAGTCTCATTCTCTTTTTTCTTTCCTAGACACTGGTTCCAATACTGCAGAATGAACAGAACTGTGGGTCGTCTGCAATATTTTCTGTTAATATGCAGCACTTTCTGGAGAGAAGCATGGAAAGGGACTGTTCATCCTGAATTCTTGTGGTGCAGATGTCAGTTAATCCATACTAGAGAGCGTCACAGAAGGACAGCAGAAGAAATACCTGTAGCATTTCTTCAGTTCACTTTATAGGGCATGAATACAACATTACTTTTTTTTTAAATTACAACAGATACTGTTGCCTTTTTTGTTCAAAATAATTTCTGTAATAAACTTTTATTTAAAAACTTTTGAAAGAGTCATCATTGGAAAACATTGTTTAAAAACAATCATTAATATAGTGTAGTTTCCCCAAATTTTCTAAGTTCTGATGTTAACTTGTAGCACACAATCTCTTTGGCTCTGACGTTGTTTCTTGGATGTTGTTTGTCCAGGTCCCGGCTCTGTTCCTTATGTGGAGGTTGTTTCAGTTCACTGAAGGAGGGGGGAGCAAAGGGAAGTTAATGGAATCTGCTGTCAGTGTTCTTTCTGCTTTTTGTTGCTTTGCTCTCCATAACTTTCTTGGCACTTGCTATGTTTTTGTTTGAATTTCAGCTAATCCTGCCGAGTTCATATGATTAATGTCCTTTGTGGTCCTGGAAGATTTGTTGAACTTACACCTGAAAGTGTGAACTGCCCTTTGTTGTTCTAAGCTATTGCAATACCCAGCAGAGCACAAATCATCTCACTGGCTACAGTACCAGCATATTTGCTGCTGCCTATTTGGTTCTTCTTTGCCTGTGTGTTATGGACTGATTTGTTTATTCATTTATTTTGTTGATTTTCTTCAAGAAACTTGCCTCCACTTCTCAGCAGCAGCAAGAAAGTAAAAGATAAACCTTTACACCTTGATGTCGAGCTGGAATGGATGTTTCTATTTAGAAAGTAAATTAACTAAAGGAAAGTGAAGAAAAGGGAAGGATAAGGAGGGGCCATGGGTGACCTCCTGTTTAAACATGGTTTCCAAGAAAAAGGATTTTGTCCATTTCATAGGTGTGCAAACCAGGATGTTCCCTGGTGTAAGCTGTTTGCTCAGGCAGGGCTGTTAATACCTGCCTTCAGGTGTTATCACAGACACACAGTAAAGGGAGAGCAGGAAGAATTTATGATGAATTTCCAGAAGACGAGTTTAATCAGGATCATTATGTACTTTTGCACAATGACTTGGCACAGTGAGACAGACTGAAGTTACAATCTGGAGCACAGATACTGCTTTTAAGGGTCTCAGCAGCTTAGGAGGGAGGATTTCAGTTAAAGTACTACTAAATTGATTTTGCTTTTCTGAAGTCTGAAGCTTCAGGGTGGGGAGAAAAGTAGAAGTGGAAAATAGTTCACTGAGAATCTCGTTAGTGTTTTATGGTCACTAATGGCAAGAAAAAAGACACCCTAACACTGCTTCCTGAATCAGTTTTGCTCATGACTGCAAACACTTTACTGGTATTTTGTTCATATTATTTGTGTTTGCTTCTCATTTCTTCTGAATTTATTACCTATTTTCCTCTGAATTCATTTTAACTGACCCACCTTTTTATTATAGGACATCCCAGAGATAATCATGTAGAATATGAAAGAAATCCAAAGCAAGAAGGAAATAGAGCCTCCTAACTAGAGTTAAAACGAGCTGTTTGTGGACCTGCTGTGTCAATGTGTATTAAGCCAGATGGAGCTCACATAGAGTTGTTCTTGTAAAAATAAAGTGAAAACCACTTGGAAATAAAACATAAATTAAAGCCAGGTTTAAACCAGAAAAATAAGTCTGGTATTAGATTTCAGAATTACAGTTTCATCCTCCTCCCATGCATATCTTGAAAGGTAAATGTGAAACATATTTCCTCCCTAAACAACTGGAGGTTTATTTAAAGTACAGGTTGTTGGTTAACAGTTGTAGACAGAAGCATTAAATTTTCACTAGAGAAAGCTAATATTTCTGATAGGACTGTACTTCCAATTTGGACAGCCCATTATTTCACTGATGAAGTTCATATGGGGTTTAAGCTATTTTTGGAGGTGACCCTGTAATCTGATGTGCTAGTGCTACCTTGGGCTAGAGCTGGTCCTACTCTATTGCAAGTTTATTCTTCTTTCGGTTCTGCAACCAACCATGGCAAGTTACATGATTTCTCTGTGCTCTGTTGCAAACTTTCTGAGATGCCAGATATCTTATTCCTAAGATACTTTGAGATCTCTGGAATGCAAAGTTCTCTATTAGAGATGAGTCATATTTTTTATTGCCATTTGTAATGGTAAGCAGACAAATATTTTTTCTGTATCACTGATTTGACATGTGACTGCACTCATGAATCTGACATTTCTAATGTCTTTGGAAGAGGAAGTGCTGAGAACATTCCTTTGTAAGAACCTTTTTGTCTTAGTTCACCTCTAGAATTTGGGAGTTGGCTTGTTCTTTCAGAAGAAATTAAGTCCCTACTAAAAGGAGGTGAGTTGAAAATAAATTTGCACAAGATGGCCTTTGTTTTTGCAGCCAAATCATCTGAGATGAATTGTGAGTAATAACACCCTCAAAACCAGGAAATTTTCTTTAGATCAAGGAAACTGGATTTGACCATAGAACAGATTTGAAGTGGCACTTTCCCCCCTCCCCCAGATCTAAATATTTGTCTCTGTCTCTCCATCTGTAACATTTTTGTGTCAGGGAAGTGTCTGTCAATAGTAGATGAAACACTGTTATTATAACAGTGTATACAAGCAATAGGTCATGTTTCTGAGCTGAAAAAGTTAAACATATTTACAAAGCGAAGGGGATAAAAATGACAACAAATCTGTGAGTAACTTTGTAAGTATATATCTTACATACATTTGCAAAATAATAGAGAGGTCCCTCATTCAATAATCTTTCACTATTTCAGGCTGGGATTCCTTCCACCCCTCAAACACCTTTGTAGAAGGTTCTTTGAGAAATAAATTGTTTAGATCTTCTTACAGACATCCATTTCATGGATGGGTCTGGTTTTGATGCAATTCCTTAGAACTCTAAGTACGGGGATTTTTTTTTTTGTCTCCATGAATGTGCACCTCTTTTTTCCATTTTCCAAGGGAAAAAGGCAACACTTTACTATAGTTAGAAACACAGGGACCCTGCTCAGCCTGATTTAGTCCAGAAACTTGAACATATCCCAGTCCCCCAAGGAACCCACTGGCAGTAGTTTACCATTTTGAGCTAATATGTGTTAATTTAAAGTAAGTGAAAGAGCTCCAACAAGCAAAATCAGATTAGGCAGCAGGGATTAGATGCAGTCTGCTGTGCTGGGAGACTTGAGTTCTTACCCTGACTAGGTAAAGAAGTTCTGTTTGTTCTAAAAGAATGTACTAGACATGGAGAGATGTAATACTGAACTTGCTGCTGAAACCATTTTTGAATTTTCTGTGTCACTGTCAGGTTAGGATAAAGCTGTAATCTCTGTAGCAAATGTCTGCTTACATAAATTGGAAAGAGTTTTCCCCTGGGACCAGCAATCCTATTACTGTATTTGCTCTTTCTGAATAAACAAATGCCAACAAATTGCTCTTTCTGAATAAATAAATGATACCTCGGGTGTTTATATTTGAGAACTTTCCTTATCAGTACTTGGACTTTTTGCCAATAATGTTTGCTGTGAAACCATCATGGCATTTTAAAAGTCACTACTTTACAACCAAGTTCACTTTAAAATGTCTAACAAAATTGCAATGACACACCTTTTCAAGTCAGTTATTTTATCTTCTCCTCCTATTTAAATCAATGTTTTGAAGATCTGTGTGACTGAAGTCCTAACTTCATCTAAAGGTAGCTTGGTGCTATGGAATTGCTTCAGATATTCTTTGTATAATGATAATTCTCCACTGTAGACCTTAAATTTATAAAAGTGAGTATGTTTACTGACAGAAAAATTACTTTACCAGTTTTTTGGTAGTATAAAGACAATAGAATTAATCCCTCAGCATAATCCCTTAGGTAGTGAGAAGCTGTTGAATTCATAGAAAGTGGCAAGCTTTAGTATAAGAAGGTGAGGAAAATACATGTGAGTGAAATACAGAAGTTCACAAATCTTTTGGCTTCTAGAAACTTAAGAAAACAATGTGTTGGATGATTGGTTTGGTCATGTAAATGGCCACATCTACTACTGGATATGATAATTACATTGCCAAAATACCACAAAAAATACCTTGGGGGGGAGAGGAAAAGAGAGATGAAGCTATTGGAACAATGTAGGTTTGCACACTGTTGAGTACATGAGCATCCCTCTCCCACGCAGAAGTGGGGTGCTGAAGGGTTAACTGGTTTAATGGCTCTGCCCGGGAGCACAACCGTTCTCAGGGAACCACAGGACACAGAATACCGAAACGCCATCTGTTTCAGTATCTATTTGATTTTATTGAAGGGGGGTGTTTTTAATGGCTATTGACAGAGTCAAGGTTTGAAGTGGAACACGAGCAGCAGCCCGGGTGCCAGGGGCGGGCGGGAGCTGCAGGTGCTTCATGGAAAAGCAAATTAATCCCCCTTTCAGCTCCGCTCCTGGCAGGACGTGCAGGCGCCTGGCCCGTGCCCCGGCCCTGCCCGGGTACGAGCAGCAGCCCTGGGGTCACTTCTGCGAACAGACCCCAGCAAGGGAAGGAAAAACGCCCCGCGCGCTCCTCCAGCCGGTCTGTGCGAGGGGCAGAGCAGGGCAGGGCTGAGCAGGGCAGGGCTGAGCAGGGCAGGGCTGAGCAGGGCAGGGCTGAGCCTGCCCGCCCTTCCTTCCCTCCGCCGAGCCCCGGCCGGCCCTGCGCCGTCACCGCGGCGCTTCCCTCGGGGCCCGCCGAGGTGCGCGCCCGGCAGGGATCGGGGGGAGCAGGAGGATCCCCTCTCGCTGTCCC
>NW_020884925.1:5161317-5296141 GCF_003945725.1 Corapipo altera
AGGAGGATCCCCTCTCGCTGTCCCCGAGGTCTGTGCCCGGCAGGGATTGGGGGGAGCAGGGGGTCCCCTCCCGGTGTCCCGGCGGCGCCCTCGGCTGGGCTCGCCCAGGAGAGTGGCAGTGCTGGCCCGGGAGGGCGGCAGTGCTGGCAGGGGTCCCGCGGGTCCCCTCAGAGCCCGCGGCCGTAGAGGGCCCTGTGGCGGAGGTGCTCCTCCAGGCACAGGATGGCGGCATCGTCCACCTCGGGGTCGAACTTGTTGGCCAAGAGATGGTGCTGCTGCAGCATCCAGGGCACGTCGCCCGCCCCGTAGATGCAGACGGAGCGCTGGTGGCGGCCGGTGCAGGGCGGGTACGGCGCGCCCTTGCTGGGGTCGCCCTCCAGGTACTCCCACTTGACCAGGCGGGGAAGGGCGTTCATGTCCGACAGCTGGAACTTGTCGTTGTGGGGCACGGCCCCCGGCACGCCCGGCATGCGGGTCAGGGTGGCCCACACGTGCTCGTCAGGGCTGTAGGTGTCCTTGGACCACTCGAGGAACTTCTGTGCCGTGGGGTTCTCGAAGATGTGCCGCACGAAGCCCCGTGTCACCACGATGTACGCGTTGCCCGTGAACATGGGGCAGTTGAGGGGCGGCGGCAGCTTCTCTATGTCGGTCCGGGAGATGGCCTTCCCCACCTCGTGGTGGAACTGCCAGCGCGCCCGCTTGGCCGCCGAGGGCTTCTCCGACTCCAGGCTGTTCCGGCCCTGCAGCACCTTCAGGGCGCGCACGATCTCGGCGTTGGTCTTGATGGGGAAGTCGGTGCCGCAGGTGTTGAGCAGGTACCGCCAGGGCACGGGGCTCCGCAGCAGGTCCCGCATGCAGTTGAGGTCGGCCTGCAGCCGGGACCAGGAGGCGTAGACCACGTTTTCCAGGCGGCTGGCCACGAAGACGTTGGGGAAGCAGCCTGCGATGGCCCGCACGGCCTCCTGGAAGGCGGCCGGGGACTTGCTGTCCACGTGCACACAGTAGACGTTCTGGGGGGCGTAGAGGGAGCGCAGGAGCCGCTCGAACATCTCGATTTTGTTGTGGATGACCATTGAGTAGGCGATGGGGAACTCCGCCTCCTCCTGGCTCAGCGGGAACTCGATGAAGCGCCGGGTCTGCCTGAAGGCGCTGCAGTCCCTCGTCATGTTCAGGTAGTGGCCGGGCGTCAGCGGAGCCCTCCTGTTCGCCACCTCCAGGTTGCGGAGCTGCGCCTCCTCGATGGCCCTGCGGTCTCCGCGGACGATGCCCGAGCAGTTGATGCCGCGGCCGGGGGGCAGCTCCAGGGCGCGGTACAGGCGCTGCCGGCAGCGGGGCCGGTCGGCGGGGCAGGGCCGGGCGGCCTCTCGCAGGGCCAGGGCTGCGGCCAGCAGGGCCAGCGGGGGCAGGAGCAGCGCCCAGCGCCGCCGGGCCCCCGGCACCGCCCGCTCCCACAGCCGCATGGCCCCGGGGCCCTCGGGGGGCTCCGCCGACCCTCACGGCCAGCCCCGGGACCGGCGGCTCCCTGGGAGCTGCTGCAGCAGTGACAGGGAGATCTCGGCGTGACCGCAGGTGAGTAACAGGTGAATAAAAGGGAGTCTCCTCCCCCTCTGTGGCGTGGCTCTGGTTTTACCGGCACTGGAGGTGGTTATCTATCTTCTGTGTCTGTTTAAAAGATAGTATTTCATCTTACCCCTGTCCAGCACGTAACGCAAGGAAAATTCCTCTAGAATTCAACCCCGTGTAACACACGTTTTCAAAAGACTTTCCTAGATCAGTTTGGGGTCTAACCTGCTTTTCCAGTGTTGAGATCATTCCAGCTCCCAGGTCGAGGGAGCGATCGTGATAGTGCTGTGATCTAGAAGCCCAGCTGCAACAAGCTTTCTGCTGGCCTGCAGCATTTTGAGCTTTAGTGAAGGATTATTGCAAGAGATAGCTGGGCAAAGTGGAATCTCTGCTTCTGCAGTGGAAGCAGAGGGTGAAGACAAAGGCCATTTGCCACAAAGTGTCTGTTCGAATGAGGGAGAATATTGGTGAAGGGTGTCAGGAGCTCATGCGTGCACACCCTGGCTAAGGAAGTCTCACATAAAGAGAGAGACAACTGCATATGACTAAAATACTCCTTGCACTGTCATGAACAAAATAATGTCCCCTCAGCTCCCTCACTTTGTGATTTGAACCAAACATGTATCTGGTACCATGCTTGTAAAAAAGGACCAGTTTCAACAGTTTCAATGATGAATAAAAAATTTCTAAGATGAGTTTTTAAAGATACAAACAAAGGCATTTTTTATTTTTCTTTCTTCAGGTGTATCAAGAAGCCAAACTCAGAGAACCTGCAGCTGGACTGAGGACAGTTTTTGTCAGTGTAATTCTGCAAGGGTTCTAGAAAACAGCAGCAGTTACTTCCCCAACTTCAAAACTATTTGTTAAATTAGTAGCTTTAACCAACTCAGTAAATGATTGTTTTAGACATCTGTCTAAAGTCCAGAGACTTCATTGGGCATTATGAAAAGCAATTATATGATACCTACAGTGTTTCCTATGTGCACAATGTCAGGGTGCCTGTCCTGAGTGCCAAAGGAAATGTGGTTGGGAGAAATATGGGGAAAAGGGCTTGGGGAAAGTAAACAAGCTACCGGAGGGGCTAGCTGCTTTCTCAGGGCAAGGAAGGGATTCACCTCATTTAAACTTGTACTTTGCACCTGAAATTTGTCTCTAAGCTATGGTCAGCAGAGACTAGAGAGCTCATTCACCTGAAGAAGAGTCAACAATTGCTAAGTCTGACCTGAGACTTGAAAAATGTGTTTTCAGTGTTCTCAGCTATACTTTTGAAGCAAACAGTGTATTCTGTTTCTGAACAGGGCCAAAAGCTAAATAAAAAAATAACCCTGCACCCCAAATCAGTGTATGAAATGACAGCAAATTGCTGCTCTATTTCATTTTAGTGTGGCCAGTGGCTGAAATCACATGCGTGGCCAGGTAGAGAGGAGGTCGTAGGAGTAATACACTGCTTGAAAATGTTGAATATCAGCCACTTAAAAAATTATTATAATTATTTTGAATTAATCTGTCAACATTATGTAAATTTAGTCAAATTCACCGATGTGAAACTTCTTTGGGAGAAGTTTGTCTCTTAGCATTAACATCTTGAACTTTTCCAGTGCGAGAAGATTGAAACTTTTGAAGGTTTTTACAGTTAGCAGCATGGCCATAGGACCCCACATCATCTACTCTGTGGTGCACAACTTTTCATATATAAGCTCTTACCTCAAGTTCAAAAAAACACAGCAACCCAAGCAGTCTGAAGGGCTTATGCTTCTACTGACTGAAATATCTTCCCTGCCTACTTTTAGGATGAAATTTTAAAACTGTCTCCTCTGGAAAGTATGAAATGTAAATAACCAGCTAAACATCTTTCTGAAAATCTGAAAAAATGGAATTAAATAAAGCATAATTAATAGCATGCTTTCTGCGAAGCTGCCTTTTTTCCCCCCCATAACAGAAATGTTAACCTACCCAAAATAAAGTCATACTGGTAAACTCCAAGACTTGACAACTTTTTTTTCATTCTAAGTAGTGATTAAAACCTGTTAAAATTTATATTTTTATGTGTAATTGTAACTTCCAACATACTTCACTTTAAACTCTGGGCTCAAATCTTTGGCTTATCCTTTAAATGATGATACAGTGATTCTGCTTAAAAATGAGTGTAAAACAACTGTCCTATGGTGAGGATATTATATAGTCCAAGCACTGTCTCCAGGGTAATCAGCAGCTATGTGATCCTTACATCAAGAGATAAACAGCCTGGATATGTGACAGTGAATCACAACGTTAAGAGGAGGATGATTTAATCATATTTAGATAGTAATCTTGCAGAACTATCTGTGAGAAGTTTCATAATTTTTCTTGTGTGCTTTTTGCAGAAATGTACAACAGGCTGCAGAAGGTTGTTTTATGTTTGAAACGGTGAAGAAATGGCACAGAGAGGAGTTGGAAGTGCCTGGCAGACCTGATGGCCATGGCTTAAAGATCACTGTGCTGTCAAAAGGCACGCTGGTGTTGGAATTCATTTCCAGAATTCCCCTGTCCATCTCAAAGTGTGAAGAGTTTTCATCAGTGTGAAGATTTTCAATTAAAGTAATTTTGGTAAGTCTAGGTGCCACATGTTCCCAGTGCCCTTCTGTACCTGCTTCCAATTCAACAAGACATATCAAGTCAGAGGTTCCTGCTCTTTTAGCTTTCCTGTTAAGGGATAAAAAGAATCTTCACAAGTTGACGTGTTACCTACTTGCCTGATTGCACAATTGTAGGTTGTGGCTCAGATAGGTGCATTGGAGAAGAAACATGTATTCTGCTTGCTTCTCCAAGGGGAAAAAACAAACTATGGGATTGTTTGCTGATGGTGTCAGACCTGGTGAAACAGCTGGTAGAAATTTCGACTGTGATGGCAGGGTCATAATCTCACCAGGTTCACCCGTACACAGTGAGCGTGTAAAGCAACAGGGTTTTCCCAGGGAAAGCAACTTTGGTAAAGAGGGACAAACAAAACTCATGGGGAGGAATCAACCTGAAGTTGTGATTGCTAAAATCTGTAAGGAAAGGTTTATATATATATATATATTTATATGTTTATATGTTTATATATATACCACCAGCTGCTTTAGCATGACTTTTAAGAAATATATGGAAGTAGTAAGTTTTTAAACTTAGTCAAATAGACATCTGAGACCAGGCTTGCACATGCTACAAAAAAATCTAGTGTGTTATACTCCATTGGTTGGGAGGGATAAGAATTTTAGTTTTAGCTTCTTGGTCACAAATGCTTTACTAGTTAAGTGGTTTGGTGGTTGGGTTTTTTTGTCTGTTTTTGTTGTTTTTAAAGTTCAAATCTGTGAAGTCTGTTACAGGCCAGCCTGTGTGGCTTTTGAAGGACCCCACCTGTAAGCTGTAATACCACTTTTCAGCTATCAGGGCATTGCTGTCTGTATAGTTCTACTGCTTTTCTATTTCATGTCCTCTCAGTTTTCAGCAGAGAGCCTTATTTCCTGCAGATTCATTCAGAGCCATCCTGTGCCTTCAGATGTGTTGGTGAGTGCTCTGCAGGCATTACCAGCTCACAGCTGAGTTCTGTGTTCTCCGGGACTTCTGTGTAACAGGAGCAATTTTGTATTAACAGCATGTGACTCTTATTTGGCCTCTGTGTCTGATTGATAACTGTTTGGTTTTCATGTGTCACCTAGATAGTGAAGCCTTACATGGAAGGGAGTATGGGCATGAGGCACAATTCCAATCAGAAATCAGGGCACTTTCCTTCATGAGCTATTCCACTGTGGGTCCTGTCCACAGGCTGCATTCCTTCAGGATAAACCTGCTCCACTGTGGGACCTGCAGCTTCCTTCTAGGCACACCAGCTATTCCTCCTCATTCTCCCCCCATCACTGGCCTTGGTGTCTGCAAGATTGGCTCAGCTTTCTGTGTCTGACATGGGGCAGCTTCTGCTCTCTTATCAGAGAGACCCCTCTGCCTCCTTACAAAATCACTGCCACGTTAACCCCGTGTATGAGCCTTTGCAAATGGAACCTCTTAGACTAATGGCAGGGAGAGAGTGTGCAGAGGTGAGTGATAAGGGTGTGACTAAAATAAGGAAAAGGTTGAATATGATTTCTTTTCTTGCTTTTATCTTTCCCTCACTCCCTCTCCCACCCTCAGCTGCCTACATATCTGCACAGAGGGGCTGATGGCTCCTGTCTTCTCAGTGTCCACTGCTGTGTTTTACAGCTGTAAGATCAGAGAATCACAGAACAGACCAGGCTGGAAGGAACCTCACAAGATCATCTGGTCCAGCCATTCGTGGGAAATGGAGCCCAGGTAGGATTGTAAACACTTTGTACAGTGGCATCCTGAAAACCTCCAGGGATGGGGACAACCACATCCCATATTTGAAGTTAAGTTGTGTAGTATTTGTAGACACTACATGGAACGATTTGCAGACAGAATTTGAGATAATTTTAGCATAGCCAGTTCAAACCTGCATACGTAACTGACTTATTTTGCCAAGGAAAGTAAAAGGAAAGCACATGGATCTTTGCTTCATTGTTTGAAGCACTGCTGCTGAAAGTGAGGGATCTGGATTTCCCTGGAGTACCACCTTGTCACTAAATGATTTATGGTTTGGTAACATGTCAGAGACATGTAGCTGAATATCCAGGTTTGCAGATAGCAGGTCACCTAGACCCAGGATGAATCACCTCCAGAGTTATATGGATTAGTTATGTGAGGAATACCTACTAGCATGAGGCCTGGAAAATTATTTTGCAGGCCTGCATCTAAAGATACTGAGGGCTGGCTCTGATCTTCCTGTAATTTTTGGTTATGTAGTGAAGTATCATGAAACAAAATTAGTGATACTGACTGCTGCTTGAGCAAAATTGTTCCTAAGTATACTCTGTACATGATTTGCTGTTAAGTACACATCTTGTGGTAAGATACAGTATTTGCTGTGAACAATTCTACTTTTTTCATTTGTGTTCACATAGGGAATTTTCTTATTTGTATCAAGTAGTAATGGATATTTTAAAAGAACTGCGTTTTTTTTAATCAATACTTATTTGAACTATGACAGAAATTGAGAAGAAATTACATTTCCATCTTCTTGGCTGTTCAGACTTTTTTTTTTTTTTAACTTGCTCTGCCGGTATTGTGATACTTGTAAGCCAAATGCAGTTCTATGATTTTTAGATAATTTTAAGATTCATAGTTTAAAAATTACTGGCAAACATTTGGAAAACATTATGATAGACTTCTTATATATTTTCAGAGAACATAAGTTCATTGTTCTTTTTGTACAGAGTCTTTGGCACATCTTGCTTTCCTGGGGCAGTGAGGAGTGAACACAGAAGTATTGAGGTTTCAAAGTAAATAAACCTTATGCAAATATGTGTATATTATACATGTACACTTTATATGTAAAACTTTAACATCATGAACATGGTCTTGTGCAAGTTTTGCTTTTTGAAATTGAAAACTGGCTAATTATAGACTTTAGCTTCTCTTTTCTTCCCATTATTTCAACTGAATGATGTGGCTCAGTCCTGTGCTCGCTGACAGGTCGAGCTGTATCTTTTCAAGCTGAGCCTGCACCCACACTGGCACAGTCTTGGGTCGTTTGGATGGTTAGTTAGAGATTAAGTTCATCTTTGAGGAAACTGTTGGATGTCAATGTTCTTTTCAGAGTTCTGATTCAGTGCTGGTTTGTGACAAAGGGTTTGAAGGCACAGTGTGTAGTAGCTCTGGGTTTGCCACTGCATGAAGGTGATTCAGAAAGGCACATGAAAAGGTAGCATCCAGTCAGTAAAACATCCAAACTCAGTCATTTTGGTAGCATGCACACCAGGTCCTGTTTTGGCACTGAGCACTGCCCGATGCTTTTCCCCTGACAGCTGCAGGCTCATTGCTCTGTTGTTTCTGGACTCTGTGGCACTGTGACACTGAAGGGCAGGGGATTTCTGCTTTTATCCAAGGCAGAATATCTGGGCTGAGGAGCCTAACAGTGAGTATGGCTTAGAAGAAAGCTTGAGCAGATAGTCACAACTGACATATAGTCTGTAGGATCTTATTCATTACTTGGTATTTTACCCAACAGCTGAATTCTGCTTATAAGGTACAACAAGTTTCCTCAATTACATTTTGTATAATAAAGCAAAAGAGGGGGAACAGACATTACTCACCTTATGCAGGTTGGTGAAGAGACAAGCAAATAAGTGGGATGATGCTGGTAAAGGTGTTTAAAAGAATTGCCTTTAAAATCAATGTTAAAACCGGTACTGTTTGTGACTGTGGCATCCAACACTGGAAACTGGACTGTGTCCTGGGGGAAGAAAATAACCTGCTTCTTCTTGAAGGATGTAACACAAAGAAAACACAGTGATACTGGAGATAATAAATACATTGGGTCATTGTTTCTGGGAAAGGATTACTTCATACAGCATGGGTAATAAAAACAAAACAGCAAACAAAACTCTTTTAGATAGATCATAGAGGGAGTTGAGGCTCTGGGAATAAAGAAGCAAAAAGAATGAATTTAATTTTGTACATTTCTCACAATGAAGAACCCACGATAACTAACCTACCAAAGAGGTTATTTCTTAAGAGGCAAAGGACTTTCTGAATAGACACAACCCCAAACACCACATTTCATAACCCAGGAAATGTTTCTAAGAGAAGTTCTTATCTGAACAAAAAAATACCCTTAGAAGCATGTTAGTTTTGTTTCTTGCCTTGTTTTCAGCTAAATAGTATTCTGAATTTTTAGGTGTTTCTCTTCTGTGGTAGAACAGTTATTAATTTATCCATGTTCTGTGCAGTTTGATTTGGTCACAAGTGCAGAGTCTGCCCTCATACATAGGTGCATGCACAGAGTGAGGGCTAACACACGAATGGTGTCTGAGGCCTTTGTGTAATGCAGTGTTTGCTTTCTGGGGAACATCTGAGTATGGTCAGGCCTACACTCAGTCTGGTTGCCTTTGAATGTCCCACAGCTGGGTCAGAATACTTTGGCTGGGCAGTTTATCCAGTTGCTGAATAGGTGTGTCCAAGTCCTTCAGTGCACGGAGGATTCACACAGTGCACTTCTTATCTTTGCACTCATAAAATGCCTTGTAGGAAAAGCCTCCCAAGGAGCCAGCAGGGAAAGGGGATTGCTCCCTGGAACTATTGCTGTTGGGTACTCAGCTCTGCCTGAGGTTCCTGCAGGGTGCTGTCCTTGTCCTGGCTGCTGTTCTGCAAAGAAACCCGAGTATTTCATAGCAGTCTGACTGCCCTGCCTCCTCTGCCACACGTTCTGCTACAGAGCAACAGTCAGATGTGAAGTTACTTTGTAGGGGAAAATGCGGCTCTGGGCGAGTGTTTCACTACTTTTTCCTTAGTTCAGGTGACCCGTTTTCCGCCCTTTAAAGCTCTCCTACAGACTGACATTTTTGCTTCCTTATGCGAAGCTAGGAGAAATATTATCTACACTTGTGTCAGAGAAAATCCTTAAGGTTTTTGCTGGTTATTATTTCATTCTTTCCATGCTCATAGAATGTCTCCACAGTATTTGTCTGTCTGTGGATGTGGTTCCACACTGCTGTGAACCACCTCCAGGGCAAAAGACAGCAACAGCAAAGGAGAAGCTTCCTGTGTAGCAGGTGAGCAGCTGATGGCTAGAACCACTGAGGTATTTGAGCACCCACCTGAGGGTAGTAAGTGCCTGAATGCATGGACCTGGACTGTGGAGCAGTTCTATATGAGTAGTGCTAATGAGGCAGACAGCAGCTTCATCTTCCTTTAGCATCTGCTGTGTGACAGTGTGTCCTGCCCCTGCAGAAGGGGCCAAAGGTGAAACTGGTTTTTGAGGAGCACTTACTGTTCAGAGACTGAACTGTCGATTCGGCTGACTGAGGTTGTGTTTGTCAGTGTGTGGAGATGAGCATGACTGAGCATATTTTTGTGAACAGAGTACTTCATGGTAGTGATAGATACCAGTATTTCCTGACTCATAAATCAAAGATTAGAATATGTATTTTTACTTAGTAAGATTATTAAAAAAAATCCCGCAACGCAGAAAGCACAACCCCCACCCACCCAACAGCCTAAAGCATTCTGACACGTATTTTCTGTAAAAAAATACCATTCTCCATGATTTTGGCACTTGTTTTAGACAAGCAGTTCACCTTGTAGGAGTACCAAACTGTAGGCATAAGGTAAAACACCTTAATTGCAAATTCTTTGGTGGGAAGCAGTGTAGTAGTTTATTCTTACAAAGATATGACACTGGCATGCCCCTCTTTTCATGTTCAGTTATAAATTTGAATGAAACAGGGATAATTTCAGTAGTTTATATCTAGACCTCTGAGTTCAAGTTTGCTGTGTCATTAGTTGGCTAAAAAATGTGCAGTGTCTTAACTTTTCCTGTTTGAATAGTCCATATACCTGAATGAGAGTTTCAGTGATTAGCCATTCTGCTGGTTTTTAGATTAATATTGTTTAATGCCAGCAATGAATAGCATTTCCAGGTCATTTCACTCACCTTTTTAAAGCAATTGTGCTGTTGCTCTGAGTAGCTATTAATCACTTATCTCTGGACTCTGTCATGTCCATTGAAAGTCACAGAGCCAATGTCTTTAGGTTATGAAATAAAAACACGTATTTGAATATGTATTTGCATCTATAGTTATTAGGCAGCTTTCAGAAGAGTGCCATGGTATTGTGAAATACATTTTCAGTTAAAAATCGATTCACGTGATTTAACTAAGCCAGTGTGTAAGGCCATTTATTTTAGTCATAACTGAGATGAAATTTTGCAGGTTGTTTCAGAGAAGAAGTGCTGGAATTGTCACTAAAGCCATACCAGGTCCCTGAGGTGTATATGTAAAAAAGTTTAGGCTGGAAAGATTTTGCCATGTTTAAGCGCGTTAAAAAATTGGAATGTTTGCAAAATGTGTGTTTGACTAATTGTGGAGCAGTTCTTGGGCAATAAAGGTTGGGTTCAGCCAAGGTGGTAAGTTGGAACTGTTCTTCCCTCCCCTCTTTCCCAGTTAGACTTCCAAAAAACAAAGCTAAAAAAAGAACACAAAAAAAAAAACGTACCACACTTTGCAAGGGGATATTTTAGCAAACAATAGATTGCATACTGAAACAATGTGTTCTTTAAGGGCATTAATGTTCCTTTATTTCAGAGAGGGCTAGGGTTCATGGTCTAGAAACTATTTGAAAATAATACAGCAAGAAGGGCTGCACTGTTCTGCATTTCCAATGGTGAGATCCTCGCCCTGGAGTGTGAATCCTGCCTGATGCTGAGGCAGGATGGCCTGTGCTGTGCCACTGGAACAGAAGTGCTGAAATGCTGACAGCTCTGTCCATCTGCTGCCCACACAGAATTAGCCATTAGTGCTAAAGCTGATGGACAGCAGACAGTGGAGAGGATCTGCAGTTAACTTTGGGGGTTTGTAATTTCTTTTTTCAAAATACATATATATATTGTTTCTTGTAAGAGTGTTGGTGTAACTGAAACCACAAGTCTGATTAGCAATGCTGTCATGTTTTTTTTACTGCTGAGACTTGACAGGCATATGTACACTGACTAGTGTGATATTTAACATGCAGCAAAAAAATTGGGCCAGGAAATGTGTTTGGGGTTGTGTTTATTTGAATAAAAAATACACATCACAGACTGAGCTCTCCTCACCAAAGGAGAGGAAAAACCTCCACACACAGGAGGATCAGAACTATGGTCTTCATATCTGGGTAGTTTTGCCGTTACTTCCTCACCTTCTGCCTGAAGCATGATGAAAACACATTTGACTCTAATAGGAACTAAAATGACTCAGTTTTTAGCAGCCAGTGAGAGCTGACTCTCCTGTTTTCTGAAGTACCAGAAGTGACCAAATGTAATGACAAGCAAATGCTTGTCAATAAGGGATAAAAATGTAACAAACACACACAGTTAGTTCAGAAAAGGAGTTTCGTGCCTGAGTGAAAAGGTTTTATGATGGTGCACTCCTCTAGGCTTCAAGGAGTTGTATGGTTTTGATATGTGTGTTCCCACCTCGGATTGGTAGGGACCAGTAGGTGATGGTGATGCAATTTGTGATTTGTGATTGCCATATTTGTATTGTTTTTAAAGCTTTTAAAGTGTGTGAGGGAATGAGCACAGAAGATGGCCAGGCTGGTGTGCACAGTTTCACAGCTGAGCATGTTATGGAATGGTGTATTTTCTTAGCTTTGAATGTGTCACCTGCTAATGACACTTGAGGACCCCGTGTGCTTTCCCTGAGGAGACAGTGCTCAGTCCCTGGGCCAGCAGGGACAGGGAAAATGTGCATCAGTGACTGCAGAAAAACCCCAAAGGAGTATGGGCAATATGCAGCAAGCATTTAAGCTTTTGGGAATCTCTCTGAAAGAGTTTTAAAGGCGTAAGGAACTTGCTGTCAGGTATTTTTTCTGACTGTTGTTTGTGCACCCCCCAGACCCCATCTAAGAGTTAAACTTCAACACGAATATTTTACCACTGGAATTGGTAACAGAGTTTTCATGGGCAAACAGAAAACAAGCACAAAAAACAGTGCTCTCACTTGAAAGAAAAATAATCAGTAGGCCTGCATGCTCTTTTCTTTAATTTCCATTAATCAATTAATAGCCTGAGGCATGAGGTTTTTCACTGAATATTAGTGACTTTTGTCTTCTGAAGGAACAGTGAAACATACCAAGAGCACAGCTGTGTAATTTGGGAATTACACCTAAATTAAGACAAGAAGAGGCACTAATTAGAGAAGAGACATGAGAGGAAGGCAGCAGTGCTTGATGTGGAGAGCTGAGCAGATATTAGTTATCTAGTTCCATCCCCAGGACCCCTGCTGGTCTAGTGGTTAGGATGTGGCGCTCTCACCGCCACGGCCCCGGTTCAATTCCCAGTCAGGGAACTCCCCTGGGCAGATGGAGCTCGTCAGCCCTGTGAGGCCATCCATCTAAGAGAAGGTCACTCTAAACAAACCTACCTCCTGAGGACCTCACTGCCACCGTCCAAGCTCGCTCAGCCCCGGCAGATGAACCTCAGGATTAAAGGGTGGGCTCAGCTCAGCGCACACTGTGTCTCACCTAAAAATCCACTGCGCAGGCTCGAAGGGTAACGACCTTTCCCAAATCTTCGTTCGTGAAGACTGGCCATGATGATGATGATAACGAGTTCCATCCCCCCAGTGGCAGGGGGATTACAACTGGATGATCTTCAAAGTCCCTTCAAACCCAAACGATTCTATGATTCTATTACCTCCATAACAGCTGTGGTGAGCAGCATCCTTGGTTAGAAAGCATCTTTTTTGAAACAAGGTACTAAAATAGCCCACTACAAATACTAAATAGTCAGGAATCTATAGAGTTTTTCAGTAAGATTGAACAAGAGATTTCAAGGCTGATGGTAGAATTCCATTTTTCTTCCTTCTTAAGAGAATTGATTTAAATTGTTTTTCCAACCCCTTGTCTTCCAGCTGTGCTTCCATTAGTGATTAATTTGGGCTTGTCTATATGCCATCAGTTTTGTTTGCTACTGATTTTTTGCACCTGCTTAGAACTGCAGATGTGGTCAAAAGAGTTCCAGATGGAGTGCCAAGTTACAAAAGTAACAAAGTTATCAAAAATACCTGCAAAGTACACGTGTCCCCTTTACAACTGTTTCTGTGGCATTTTCAGTGTGAGGTGAGTGAAGCCAAAGGGAGGATATGACAACCAACCAACCCCAAACAATTTTTTGTTTTAAATCACCCCAAAATGTACACTTGAAGCATGGTAGACTTCTAGAAAATTCTGTGTATTTATGAGTCATCTTAGCATTGTTTGCTTTTCTTTTTGGCTTCAGAATCCATGAAAAATTGGCAGAGTCCAGTGCTGGTGGGTATCTCTGCAACCCTCAACAGCAAGTGAATGGGCAAAAAAGTGGGACCAAATTAGACAAAGAGCCATTTGAAGTAGATGCAGCATTTCCAACTTACTGGCTGTATCATCAACAGCTCCTGTCTGCCAGCCGAGTTAGAGGATCTGGCAAATCCAGGATATATTGCAGGATCTGCCTCTAGTTCTGTTCCAATGTCAGCTCGTATTTCTGACTAAACTGAAGTTAATTTACAGCTCAGGGAACTGGCTACATTCCACCAACCAGCCCTGTTCCTCAATTGTGGGTGAAGAGTTCAACTGCAGTTGAAATTCTTCCATTGTTTCCAGCAGATGATTCAAATAATGAGTGTGGGACATTCTGCCAGTTGCTAATTCTGAACTTCCAGTAAATAATTCTTTTATTGTATGCATATAAGGATAATATGTCTCTTGTGGGCAGTGCCAGGTGTGATAGTTGGTAGTATTACACTCTGCTATGGTGATAAAGCTGTGTGTGTCTCAGGGAGTAACTAGATTATATTTAACTGTGTTCCCTTGTAGCTTGTCACTGGTTTCCAGTGTGCTGTTGAGTAGCACCAGTGTGAAAGTATCACGAGAGAGAACTTCCTTCCAAAGGAATCAAATCCTGTTCTGGATCTCAATGAGTGTTTGAACAAGACCCTGCCCCTAAGTTATGTACAGCACATTGCCTGTTGCCTTCTGTGTTCTCCATGTACATCCCTGAATATTCTCCCTCAGCTGGGTATGAGTGTTTTCTGTGTGCACAAACCCCTGTCTGTCCAAATCTCTGCCCTGCTGAGGCACAGGGCTCAAGCTTGCTTTCAGTGTGGAGTTTATAGGTTAGTTCTACTGAAAACAAATGAAAAGGGAAGTTGTTGTTTTTCAAGAAAAAAAACCCAAATAAACCCTGACCAAAATAATCACCCAGAGCAGTACTGCTGGTTAGAAAGGAAGAACAACTTTGTGTCAAAACTTTTCTCAAACATTACAGGTCCTGGGTGGATTTATTTGCTTTGTGCAACACTGTTTTCCAATCAAATCACAAAGCAATCTGACTAACTTTATCTTTTTAAGTTAAAAACTATTGTTTGCTGTATACACGTTGTTCAGGAAACACCAGGTGTCTTTTCTCTTGTAGATTTCCAATTCATTTTATGAAACAAGTAGACAAAGTTAATTAGTTTTTGCCACCTTGCAGAATCATAAATTACTGTAGAACAAGTTTTATGCTTTTAAAATATGTGAATACAATGTTCTTGGGCAAGTGCCTGCTTAGTAATGCAGGAGTGACTGAATGTCTCTTTTCCAAAGAACGCCGTGGCTTTTAGCACAGCCCTGGCCTGGATGAAGGAACCCTCCTCACCTGGTGGGTAAAGGAAGGGGAGATTTGCCTGCCCCATGTTCTGTGGGAGCACAGGATGACTGTCATGGGAACAGGAAGGATTTCAGCTTCATCAGGGAGACAGTCAGCAGGCTCTTCATATAGTCACTTATCTGCACCAGATTATCTCAGAGACCTGGGAGTCAGGGTAACATAAGCTTTTTTTAGGAGAGTGGGACAGGGATGACAGACTGTCTTTTCTCTGCACCCCTTGTGCTTTCTCTCACAAGCATTTGACTAAACTCCAGGAAAGAATACACTAGAAATGTTTTTTCATATGAGCTCGTCAGTTCATGCCCATACTTGGAAAAATCTTTCTTTTAATGTTATTTTAATAACTAAAATGAAGTTATTTGCCAGGCAGATCATACATTCTTTCAGTTCTTTTATTATATGTTGTGGTGCTTTTTATTAGAAAATAGAAAACTTTTCAATTAAAAAGAAAAAAGTCTGTATCTGTGAGAGATAAGGGGAGCCTTTCAGTTGCCTCTTCTATTTAGTTAACAGTTACAAGTCCACTTTATGACCAGTAAAATACAAGTGTGCACATATCTGGGCTGCCCCAGAGAAGACAAGGATGTTCACAGTGTTAGCCTGGGACTTTGGAAAATAAGATTAATTTTTATTTTTAGTGGCAAACTTTGCCATGTTAAAAAGCAATGTAATGTCATTTTTAGATTCTTCATTTTTGTGCTCCTTTTGTGGAACTGATCTTCCATGTGTCACAGGGCTCTTCTGAAGTTCAATATTTTTACTGTGTAATCTCTTTTACAGTATGAGGTGCCAGGTGAGTACCTAAGCCTTAGCTGTAAAGGTAATCTTCCTCGTTTAGATTGGCATTTTGGGTCATGAATATTCTTGGGCACCCAGAAGGATCAAGTCTTCAAATATATGAGATCTGCTGAAAAATGTGCAGTTAGTATCTTCCCTGACTAGGACCTCTGAATTTAATCAGAACACTAGATATACAATAGAGGCTTTCAAATTGTCTGCCTCCTACAGAAGCCCCTGCAGTCCTGTTACAGAATTGTGGAATTGTCTGGGTAGGAAAAGACCTTTAAGATCATTGAGTCGAGCTGTTAACCCAGCACTGCTCAGTCCACCACTGAACCGTGTCCCCAGGTGCCACATCTACACTCCAGGTGTCCACATTTGGTCCTTTAAATATCTCCAGGGGTGGTGACTCAGCCAATTCCCGGACAGCCTGTTCCAGTGCTTGGCAGCCCTGTTGGTTGTGCCAGTCTAAGCCTCCCCTGATGCAACCTAAGGCCATTTGCTCTTCTCCTATCCCTGTTACTTGGGAGCAGAGATCCCTCTCCATTCTCTTCAGTCTTATGCAAAGCACGTACTCCCATGGAAATTGTCTCTTGTCTGGCATTTCCTTGTTTGCTTTTGGGACAGCTGCTTATTAGCCACAGATTTCTCAAGAGTGGCTTATGTGCAATGAAGTTGAGAGCTGGTTTTTTTCCTGCTGTCCTGTGTTGTAAGGATGGGAGGATCCAGCAAAAGCACAAGTCCCACAGTCTCTGGCCTCTCTTTGCTTCAGTGTGCTGTGAGTAATTCCTTGTGGGTTGACCTGAGGTGCAGGTCACGAAATGCTTTCTGATACAGCTTCTCTTAGTTGCAGGACTGGGTCACACCTGTATCTCTGACACTGTCCAGAATGGCCACAAGTGTCATCCTGCCTGTGGAGGGGCAATGAAGCTGGAATTCTGTCAGTGGAAGGCTGATCATGAGACAAACAGCCTGGCTTCCCAAGAGAACTGCCAGCAGTCATGCTCACAGGGCAGCAAGGGTGAGTGTCCCACAGCAGAGCTCCGGGTTAGCTGATGCTGGGATTCTGAGTGCTCTGGGGTCCCCTGTTCCTTGTTTCTCTTCAGCTGGTCCCCTGCTCTGTAGTGGCCCTGCTACAGTAAGAGTGTACTGCCATGTGTGGAGGGCATCAGAACGGGGAGGAGGAAGGCATGTTCACAACCAAGTGGAGGAGCTTCGTTAGGAAAGGAAAAGGGAGTAAGTAGAATATGATTCTCACCCAGTTTAGATGTTAAAAATATCTACCACCTTAAAAAGGACAGATCTTGCTGGAATGGTTTCATCCTCCACTTCAGAGGAAGTGAAGTGTGCTGAGCTAGGGAGGTGCCCTATGAGTACCTGGGAAGATATTGGAGGCGGCACTTCAATAACCACAGTAAACCCTCCAGTGTAAGCATAATTTGGTCAGCATAGAAGTATGTGGTTAGATCAGCTCTCCTTGTGGTACTTAAGGAGGGGGCACAGTAGTTCATTTCAGGATGAAGTGCCCTCAGCTCCTGTGATGTGGTGACACAGCCCATCCTCAGTGCCACAGCTGTGCTGGGAAAGGCCTTGCAGTGTGGATGTGCCCTCAGGATTTATTTGTGTTGCTTTCTGCTCATCCTGATATAAAAAGAAGATTCTCTTCTACTTCCCATGGGAATAGTATCAACTAAAAGAGGCTACATCACTATTTCTGAACTTTATCCAGGGAAGCTATTTAGTAACTATATAGCTGCTTTACTCAATTGTATGAAGGATTTTATATTGTATATGAAAAAGGAATTGACTATAACTGAATTATTGTTACTCGTTTTCTCTCATGAATAATCAAGGTATTATTGGATTATTGTTGGACTTCCATTCTGTCTCTTAGCATCTACATTCATGTTTGTTGTTTATATTGTTGACATATTTACTACACACTTCTGTTCAATGCAGTGCAGGGGGAAAAGGGCACTCTTGGAATCCCTATTGGGCAGTTTAATTCCTAATAAATCCCACTGTACCTTTCTGTGGTTGCCAGTTCCATTTCCCTTTGCCAATCTTGTAGAGTTACAGACCTCATGACTGATTTTTTTTTAATTTAATTTTTTTTAAGCAGAATAAATGCGTTCATAATAATAAAAGGCTCAACAGCTAAATGTATAAAGTATGTCCAAGAAATATTCTTTCCTATAATGAAAGCCACAAACCCTGGGGGAATTCTATCCCATGAATATATCCAGAGTGAGAAGAGCCTTCTCAGTTTGGTTTCCAGGTCTCAGCTATTAGTATGTTGGTCCCAGTCTCCTTTCTTTTCCACAGCTGCTTTCTGGTGTTGCTCTCCCCAGCTCCTGTGCTGCAGGGGTTGCTCCCAGTTCCAGCAGCAGTTCCTGCTCTGTTTTGGAGCTGTTCAGGTGTCCATGTCATGCAGCAGGTTTTTGTGTTCGGTGTTGGGTTTTTAGTTTTTAAGGTTCGTGTGGTGAGTAGCTATGGCTGGGTGGAGGTTTCTTGCCTGTGAAAGGAAGGTGTGTGCTTTCTGTGTTCTCTCTCACGTACCTGATTAATTAAATGGTCTCTTTGACGTCTACCAGCTGATAGGAAGTTTACCTTGTCTACATGGCTCACTTCTAATGTTACCTAACCAGCACTTTCCTTTTTCTTATAGGCTTCAGTGCACATTACTCATAACTTTGGTTATAATCTGTTTATTGATGATCATTAAAACATGTTTCTTGGAATAATGTACACTTCAGGCTTCTAGTTCTGCTGGTTGGGAACAAAGTAAGGTCAGATCTTCCTATGCTGTGCATCTAGAACTGGAGAAGACATTTTGTTTTACTAATCAGTTTAACTTGACTTGTAATGAATGGTCGCTGGCACTCTTGTTAAATGTTTAACCAAAATCACTGAAATAAAAATTGAGCCATTCTTCACCACTGGTACAGGCATAACTAAGCATTTTAACTGCACGGCAATACGTTCAACCCACCAGGATTTCTTCAAAATCCAGAGCTTCAAGAGATGGAGTAGGAGGCCCTAAAAGAGGAGCTGAGGGCACAGTAAAGCATTTCCTAAGTATCTGGGTCTGATACCCTGCAGTGTCAGGGAAGGGACTTCTGAAAGTCATCGTAGCTCATTTTAAGTATAATCAAAATGTATCTGTTTGAGAGTACTGGAGGCCAAGGCAAATGGAGGCCAAACTGCTCTGTGTCTCTCACACATGCACTAAAATTCTCTACAGTTTTGGAATATGGCATCTTTTTTCCTTTCAGCATCTGTCTGAGGTTGCAAGTACTAACCAGCAGCTTCATAATTTTATTTCCAGATGAGAACTGAGGTGCCATGAGATTAAGCCTTGCTTTAGGGTTTGCTGAGTTAGTCTGGCAGCAGAGGAGGGAGCTGGGTTTGTCTGTCATAGTGATTTCATTGCTGGTCGCTTTTCCTTCTGATGAGCAAATGTTTCCTCCTGTTTAAAAGAAATGCCAAAGAAGGGAGTGGGTTATTACGTCTGGAAAAAAAATGAGTTTTGACAGCAGTTTTGGCAAACAGGTCACAGAAGCTCAGTCTGCAGGTGCTGAGTTGTCTCCTGCTGGTGCTGAGCTCTGTGTTGGGGCGGGGAAGGGCTGTGGATTTATGAATTATTTAAACTACTGCACCATCTAGTGGTAGCTTTTAAAAAACCTCTCAATCGTGTAAGATAAAAGCAGATAACCTATTTAACTTTCTTTTTCCAATTCCAACTGCATGCACAATTAAAAGCAAGTAGCTGTGTTGAGGCGAATGTAAAGGCATCATCTTTCCCCTAAGGAAGCCCGATGTTATGTTCCTTTTTAACATGTGCTTACATCTTTCTTGCAGATAACATAACTCTTAGTTTTATCTTCTCAAGCAAAGTGCTCTTAGTTTGCAGAAGAGTTAGCTTTCAGAGAAGAAAAAGAAAATTATCTTGTTGGAAAGCAAAAATAGCTTGTGCACAAAGTAATATTTATTCTTAGTTTAAAAGATCAAATGTTCTCTTTAAAAATATGACTTGTAATAGAAGCTGGATTAGTATTCTGGAGGGTAAGACTATCCACTGCATAGAAAGAGCAGTGACTGTGGCATTGCCTATTTTTCCCATGTAAAACTGCTGATGTGCCTCACATCTGCTCTGGAGAGATTCCCAGACAGTCAGCCATGAGGAACCAGTGCATTATCCAGCTCCTGCCACTCAAGGAATCAGCTTAGAAATCACGAGGCTTTTTAAAAAATGAAACAGAACCGACTCTGAATTTCTTGTATTCTTTCTAGTTTTTTAGCCTGTAGGGTGCACTCATTTCACACTTTCAAGCTTTTCTCAGGATGCTGGGGAGTGGAAATATTTTCTTTTAAAATGAATGCTGAGTCTCAGACGTGATTCCAGTAGCAGAGACTCTCAGCAAAGCACTAAAAATAGTGAGAGTCATGATAAAATTGCAAGAGCAGGAAGTGTTGCCTCTGAGAGGAGTGGGGAGGAATCTCAATTTGTATGCATTCATTAACTTGGCGGCTGAAGTTAGGCTGCTTTTTCTGGGGTGCTGCTTCTCTCCTTGCTGAAAGAATGATAAAAGCTGTTCACAAACCAACTGAATGCTCTAAGGTAGTTTATAACAATCACAATAACTTACCATTTACAATCTGTTATCACAGCTCTAATGTGAAATTCAGATTATTTATAATTTCCTGGGTGGCTTTGTTTTTTGCAGGTAGATTGAAGCTGTGTGCATGCTTAATTTTTTGGATAAAATGCCATCGGTGCCAATCTCTGGTTCGTGGTAATGATCTGGAGCAGGCTGGAAAGATACCTGCATGCTCAGCATGATGGTATCTCTGAAATCAGGGATTGTGCTACTTGATCTCCATTGGAATACCTGTGGCTTCAAGAGATGCTGCAATGGTGCTTCTGCATGGAGAGCACTGACTTTGTGTCTGCTGAGTTCTACTCACATGCAGCTGTCTGTGCTCACACTCCTTCAGTTGTCATTGAAGTGTGAAAGCTTTATGATCCCTGCCAGATGTAATGCAGATAAAATGCATCTCACTTGAGGGAAGGAGCCCACGGGGCTGCTCATGATCCTGCAGAACAGCCCAAATGGAGGTGCAGGAACAAACTGCACTGGCACCTTGGGGGGGGTTGTTCCACCCGGGGACCTCAGGCAGGCTAAGGACTGAGCCAGGTCCTTGCTTCTTGTGAATTGGGGTGTTTTGTTATGGTACCTTCCCTCTCAGGTTAACAGGCAGTGTGAATCCAACAGTTGTACCTTATAAAGGAAATACCCTTGGGAGTGGAAATGGCTGTTCTAAAGGTTATGGTACTTGGAACTGAAAGAAAAACATCTAATCTCTTTTACCATATGTATGGTATGTCTCTTTTACCAGTGCTATGTGTTTAGTAAGCACAGAAAGAAACTTTTCTGGTTGTAATTAACAGAAACTTCTACTCCAGAACAAAATCAGGCTTGTTAAACAGCAAAAAAATGTCAGATTTTAAGTTTTTGAATAATGATTTGTGTGGTGTTTTCTTACTATAGACATTTGTTGTTAACAAAGCGTGTTTACCTCTGTCCAGTGTAATACCTGACCTTTCACACTGATTTTACTGTATCACACTTTGAAGATTGTTCCCATCAATACTTTTATGGCCTTTTTTTTTTAAATTCAGTTTAATTTGTTACAGGTTTTTTTGTGCTCTCATTTTTTCAGTAATTCCATACTCCTGTTGACCTGGTGGTGGTTGTACCTAAAATGTCGTTATTTGTCTTAAAGCTCACTAAGATTCCAGCACTAAACTATGATGAGGCCATTATGTCAGTCATGGAATTTTCCTGTTTGCCATATTTTATTCTTTCCTAGGCTGTAGTGCAGCACGTTGGTGGTAAGGACTCAAGGGAGCTTAAGCCTTTTCCTGTAGGTCCATCCTTGTGTTAACAACTGAAAAATTCTGAAGTAAATAACCACAGTCCTTTCTGCATATCAGAATTAATTTTGTGGAAATGTTTTTTAAGTGTAACTGACGGGTTACAGTTTTGTTCCTACGTGTATATGAGTCAAACACAAGCAAGGTCAAAATGAAATCTTACAACCAACCACTTTTTAAATCTCACAGTAATCCACAAGTATAGTGTCAAAATGATATTCAGTGTTCTTGAGCACTGATTAACTTATATAACCAGCTAATGAATTACTGCCCGTGATACCCTTTTCATTCCTCTTGGTACCGATTTGGAATTTGAAATGTTATTTGAGTGATTAAGCAGATGAAAATCCTGGAAAAATTTTTAGCTGTTGCAGTTTTAAAGCAATTCTTGGAAATCAAACAATGCCTCTCTCCTCTTGTGATGTCCAGTTTTAGTAAAGTTCAACTCCCTACACGAGTAACAGTCCTGTTTGCATTTCTTTGGATGAACTGGAATACTCTACCTATTTCTTTATTTTGAGAGCTTTTAAAAAATCTTTATTCCATACTAGCAGTTTAAATAACATTTAAATAACATTGACTAAGTCCATTAGCTGGCTGGTGGCATTCCTGAAATAGCATTGACAATCTGTTTTCAATGGACTTCCAGCTACAGAAATACTCTGATGAAGTAACCAACATGATACATTCACTTTCCCAGGGATTTCAGGGGAGGAAGCAAGGGAGCTAGGAATGCAAATACTCCTGAAATTATTTGAGGATTAATATTATTATGAATTCTTTAGTTCTCAGGAATCAAGTGACCCTTACAGTAAAACTGTGTTATTGAGTGCAGGAATGAAACAAAGATTCAGTACAACCACGGGTTTGCTTCCAGAAATGCCCAGTATTGGATATCATTTTCTTGTCCTTTGTATCTGCCATTTTCAGAGTTAAATGTGTGCTTCTGCTTATGATGGCAACCCCATAGCAACACCATCTGTTTATTCAAATTGATGTTTCCTTAAAAGTGAAACGTGGTAGTTAAATATAGCTTGACAATTACCTGACATTTTCAGAGCTTAAGTTGTTTTTCATTGCAAGATAGTAAAAAAGCAAAATTGGAATTAATTTGGTTGTCAGACACTAACTGTGTTGTAAATAATATTTTGCAAAACCAAATACCCCAATTTTCTATGAAGAAATGCTGCTCTTATCCCTCAGGTTCAGTGATCTACACTGTCCAAGTTGAGTTCCAGTCTCTACCAAAACAAATGACAAGATAAACTGGTATAACCTTTGAACTATTAATGAAAAAAACACCTTAAATAAATGACAGAGCAGCCTTAATGATGGCCACAAGTAAGTGCAGTCATTCTGTTTGAGCAAGAAAGTAAAAACCCACAACACCAAGAACTTCAGCCTTAGACTCAAATGCCTATTTTGGTTTTGTTTAATGCACAACTTGAAGTGGGAATGTGACTATTCTTTTAATTTCTACGGACTTCACCGTTCTAGGGAAGGAAGCAAAAGGAAAGAGAAAACAGGATAATTCCTTCTTAAACCCTACTGCTCTGTGGCAAGCAGAGTGGCATCACTGAGAGTTCTCCCTGCCTCTTTTTGTTTAAGCTCCAGAGCTACTGAGAATTGTTCAAGCTGATCCCAACAGCACAGACACTGCCAGTGACAGCCAGGGGGGGCTTTCTACGTGTCCTACTTAGTCTGAGGTGTGCGGGAGCTGCAGTGATCCTGTAAAACTTCACTTCATCAACGTGAAAGGAAAGGAGATTAAAATGGAGTAAGAGGGATGAGTCATCACACTGCCATGCACCACTGGGCTTAGCAGTCAGCATCTGTGGGGTCTGGGGAGGAAAACCTGGGGTATTTTTGGCTATTGCTGTCAATAGCTGTCAGAAGAGTTGGACTGGGCAAAATGAGATTAAAAGGAAAACTATAATACAGAAGGGAAGTTTAAAAAAAAAGAACAGATCAGCTTAATTAATTGCAGCCTACTTATATACTCATTAACTGGTATTATGAGTCAATCTTTCTGTGCCTCAGATTTCCATTGTGAAGGTAGAAGACACAGAGCAAAGCAACTGTTCTCCAGCCACTCGCCAGCAATGTTTTACATTTTTTATCTCTTTTTTATAGCTCTCATTTAAATAGTGTAGTACAATTTTAAGAAAAAAGTTCTTGTGGGAGAAATATGACTGCTGTTTATACAAGGAGATTCAGAGCAATAGTTGAGATTAATGCAGTCATAATGAGATGGACTGTCTGACAGTGCTTTTAAACAGCAACTATCCAGTTATTAACAACATTATTGGAAAATATTGGAACTAGAATTGTGTGTGTGCATGTGTGTGGGAAATGGGACTGGAAAATAAAAATCTATAAACCTTAAGTTGAGAAATTTGTTTATTACACACACACATACAGTGTTGAAATAGTTGATTCTAAGGGTTCTGCTAATTTTTTTTGGTTTTTTGGCTATTTAAAAAAAGAAAATAAATAAAAAAATGTAAAAGGTCTGTCACTGATTGTATCAAGTTAAAGTTCAGATAACACTTTACCTGAATTTATAAGTTGAAACTCAAGCTTTTCACATGAAATAAGGAAAATACCCTTTTAGTAACTTCCTTTGGGTGAAGTTCTCTCTTCTGCCTTCTTTTCTCCAAATACAGTTGCTTTAGCCAGTTTGTTATTCTCCTCCAAAATGTGCTTAAGAAGCTAGCATAGTATCCCATAAAGGTCTATACTGTAAATTCCTAATGCTTTTTTTCATTAGGATAAAACACAATTATTTTATGCTTTAATATATATATATGTGTGTGTATATATATATATTAAAAATCTGGGTAATAGAGGTCCCTTGAAATGTCTGCAAATGTGGAGGCCCAAAGAGAAACTTTTGTTCTGGAAGGGTATTTAGGACCTCAGTGTAGCACATTTGCCATTTGTCAGGATCCTCAGTCAGTTCATACTGAAAATGGCTGTAGTCTTTTGGTTCTGCAAAATGCAGCAATCCTGGTACTTCACTGCAGAAGTAGTCACAAGTCACTTACCTTTTAAAATACTTTTTTTTTGACAACAGTGGCTCTTTGGTTTCATATTTGCTACTGGTAGTTCCCATCGCAGTGTTTTCAGCTGAACCACCCTTAGAGGTGACACAGGACTCTCCCCCTCTGATGTTGGCTTGTGTTCAGCGTGTGCCTGGAGGAACCCAAACTAGCAGAACACCTTCCCACTTTTCTCTCTTCTGCTCCATGGAACTCCTTAATCCTGGCAGAGAGTTGTAATTCTGACAACTCATCCCCAAAGCTCTGGTGGCTGCTCTTGGACATGAAATGTCATGGATGTTGTTGCTTCAGGGGGCTGAAACTTAACCCACTTAATACTGAAAGAAACCACAGGGAGTAGATGAAGAAGAGAAGGCACATGATAAATGGAGGAGTCTTCTCTTCCTTTTTGGTGTTTTCTTGATGTAGAAGCAGAGAGCAGCCTCCTCTTTATGGCCCAGTAGAGTTTTCTTCCATTGCACAGCCTCTCTTCCTTTCAGAAATGCATATTTGTTGTGGTTATGGTCCTGACCAGGGCAGTTCTTACAGTGAGACCCTCCCCAGTTAGAGCTTTACCTCTGCTCACTTCAGTGAAGTCTTCCTGAGTTACTTTCCTTCTCACCAAGCACAGACAGGGCTGGTGGCACTTGGCACAAATCCAGCACTGCAACCCATGGGAGAGGAAGCATCTTAGAATCACAGAATCAGCTGGGTTGGAAAGGACCTCCGAGATCATCAAGTCCAACCCTTGATCCAACCCCACCCTGGTTCCCAGCCCATTCCAATGGCTGATCACTCTCTCTGGAAAGAATTTCTTCCCAATATCCAACCTAAACCTCCCCTGACAGAGTTCAAGACCAAGCCCTCTTGTCTTACTGATCACTGCCTGGGAGAAGAGACCAACCCCCACCTGGCTCCCCCCTCCTGTCAGGGAGTTGCAGAGAGTGAGGAGGTCTCCCCTGAGCCTCCTCTTCTCCAGGCTGAACAGCCCCAGCTCCCTCAGCCTCTCCTCACAGCACTTGTGCTCCACTCCCTTCCCCAGCCTCACTGCTCTTCTCTGCACCTGCTCCAGTCCCTCCAAGGCCTTCCTCAACTCAGGGGCCCAGAGCTGGACACAGCACTCCAGGGGTGGCCTCACCAGCGCTCAGTCCAGGCCAACAATCACTTTCCCTGCTCCTGCTGCCACACTCTTCCTGATCCAGGCCAGGATCCATTGGCCTTCTTGGCCACCTGGGCACACTCTGGCTCCTGTTCAGCTTCCTGTCAATACACACTCCCAGCTCCCTTCCTGCCTGGAATACACACTCCAGCCCCTCTGTCCCAGCCTGGAGCTGCCGGGGGTTGCTGTGGCCAAAGTGCAGGACCCGGCCCTTGGCCTTGTTGAACCTCATGCATTGGAATCTTCCTGATCCTGGGACCAGATGGGATCCATCCCAGGGTGATGAGGCAACTGGTAGAAGAGCTTGCCAAACCGCTCTCCATCATCTTCCAACAGTCCTGGCTCTCTGGGAAGGTCCCAGATGATTGGAGGTTGGCGCATGTCACCCCAATCCACAAAAAAGGCTGCAAGCAGGACCCTGGCAACTACAGGCCTGTCAGCCTGACCTCGGTGCCTGGCAGGGTTATGGAGCAGATTATCCTGTGTGAAATCACACAGCACCTTCAGGATGGACAAGGGATCAGACCCAGCCAGCATGGGTTTAGGAAGGGCAGATCCTGTCTGACCAACCTGATCTCTTTTTACGATCAGGTGACCCACCTGGTGGATGAGGGAAAGGCTGTGGGTGTGGTCTATCTAGACTTCAGCAAGGCCTTTGACATTGTCTCCCATAATATACTCCTGAAAAAACTGGCAGCCCATGGCTTGGACAAGTGCATCCTCTCCTGGATTAGGAGCTGGCTGGAGGGTTGGGCCCAGAGAGTGCTGGGGAATGGAGCTGCATCCAGCTGGCGGCCAGTCACTAGTGGTGTTCCCCAGGGGTCTGTGTTGGGTCCAGTCCTGTTTAACATCTTTATTGATGATTTAGATGAGGGGATTGAGTCCATCATCAGCAAATTTGCTGATGACACCAAATTGGGAGGGAGTGTCAACCTGCTGGAAGGCAGGAGGGCTCTGCAGAGGGATCTGGATAGACTTGAGAGATGGGCTGATTCCAATGGGATGAAGTTCAGTAAAGCCAAGTGCCGGGTCCTGCACTTTGGCCACAACAACCCCCTGCAGCGCTACAGGCTGGGCACAGAGTGGCTGGAAAGCAGCCAGGCAGAAAGGGACCTGGGGGTACTAATTGACAGGAAGCTCAACATGAGCCAACAGTGTGCCCGGGTGGCCAAGAAGGCCAATGAGATCTTGTCCTGTATCAAAAATAGCGTGGCCAGCAGGAGCAGGGAAGTGATCCTTCCCCTGTACTCAGCACTGGTGAGGCCACACCTTGAGTATTGTGTTCAGTTCTGGGCCCCTCAGTTCAGGAAGGATATTGAGGTGCTGGAGCGGGTCCAGAGAAGAGCAACAAGGCTGGTGAAGGGACTGGAGCATAAGTCCTATGAGGAGAGGCTGAGGGAGCTGGGGTTGTTTAGCCTGGAGAAGAGGAGGCTCAGAGGTGACCTCATCACCGTCTATAACTACCTGAAGGGAAGTTCTGGCCAGGTGGGGGTTGGTCTCTTCTCTCAGGCACTCAGCAATAGGACAAGGGGGCACGGGCTTAAGCTCCGCCAGGGGAAATTTAAGTTGGATATCAGGAGAAAATTCTGTACAGAGAGAGTAATCAGGCATTGGAATGGGCTGCCCAGAGAGGTGGTGGATTCACCATCCCTGGAGACTTTTAAACACAGATTGGACGTGGCACTGAGTGCCATGATCTAGTAAATGGACTGGATTTGGACCAAGGGTTGGACTCGATGATCTCGGAGGTCTTTTCCAACCCAATCGATTCTATGATTCTATGAATCAGCCTTGCATTGGCCTGTTGGGATTGCCACTGGGAGAAACCACATTACAGCTGATACTGGAACTGGGCTCTACAAGATGAGACAACAGAGATGGATCAGTGCTGCTCTCTGTACTTGTGTGCACTAAGGAATAGGGTGTTGTGGTTGTCAGGTGCTCTGCATTGTAAAGCAGCTCTCAACTTCTTTATGGCTTTGACACATTTTGCGCTGGAACATTCCATTTCTATGAGGTGCCTCACAGCAAAATTTCCTGGAAACTTTTAGAAAAAGGGAGTTTGAAGATTGCTTCTTTGAAACTACCGATTAGAGGCCTTAAAGGGACCCTGCAAAGGCTGTATTACTTAATCCCAGAATTGAAGACTTAACAAATTTTGTGACTCTCAGTGGGTGACAGGTGATGTTGTTTTGGACAGTCAGCCTTCTGGAGTATGTGTGTTTTCTCAGTGGGTGTGTAGCTGTGCACATTGCCTTACTCTGCTCACTGCTCACAGTGCATTTAGTGCTGCTTCAGGGCACGGGCAGCTCCACTCTGCAGGAAATTTTAGAGCAGTGGTGCTCCCAGCCTGTGCCCCAGATCACCCTGGGGGACTAATTTTCACTGACTCAAGCAAAACAACTTGACATGTGTCTAGGCTCTGGCTGAGAGTGGGACTGAGGGGAAAGATTACCCTTTTTCTAAAGCACACAGAAGTCATGGAAACATTATTTTCTTTCTGTGCTAAAAAGCCAACTATTGTTTGTCAGTGTCACTGCATCATGAAATACGTGGTATTTCTAGTAAATCTCTGAATTACCAGGTTGAGACTGTGATAATCTGCAGGTCTAATAAGGCTGGGTTGGAGTTGCAGTGGTGGAGAGCCAGAGAAAGAACTTAACACCAAATTCAGGTCATTGCCAAGACCCAACCAGGAAAGCTCGGGGTGGCCCCCATTCCAGGGGGCTAAAAGAAAAACATAAACAGCAGAAAACTGTATCTTCTAGGAAGAGTAGGGAGCTCTGCTACTGGTGATGAGGTAAGTGGAAATAAAAGGAATTTGCTATTTGAAAATTTGCCATTTGTTTGTGTTAATATCTCAATAAAGAGGCTGAAGAGACCATGAAGTGCTACTTGTCCAAAGCAGAGCTGCTAGTATGCATCTGAAGGCTTTTATTTTTATTTTTATTTGCAGATAAGAAATAAAAACAGAAAGGGTGTGCATGGAGGGAAGTCTGATGCTTTTAAGATGAATTCCAGGCAGTTCAATTCATTTGGCTTCAACTGAACATGTATTTTTCTAGAATGTTTACAAGGATTTTTGTGCTATTGTGTATCTTTCCTCGTGGAGATACTTGTAACAAGATTTACCTTGAAGCAATTGCTTTGAAATGTGATCTGAATTCCCTGATATTGGCAGAGTTCTGTCTTTTTAATGACTGTATATATTGGTCTAATTATCTCCTTTGAACTCAAAACTCACTTTGGTTCTATTTTTCTGTAGTTTAAACACAAAGAGATGGCTACCCTTGCTGATAATATGGCTAAAATGTGTTATATTAAATTTTTAAGATCACTGAGTCCCATGGATATATATCAGTTATTCTTTCTGGACCTGGATTTTGGCTTCTGTACAATTCTGGTGCCTTTGGTTTAACAGTAGGTTTATTGCATACCATATATACTTAGTAGATGGATGAGGTTTCTTTTCTATTTGTGTCTTCACCATAGTAAAAAGGAAAGAAATTGCAGCTGGTTGAGGCCTAATACTGACCCCAGTCTGGTCTGTGGGGTTTTTTGCACACAGTGCAGGGGTAGGCACAGGCCTGCTGAAGTAAATGTTTGTCTTACCACAATTGGAATATATTGCTAGCAAATTGTGTCAAAAAATATAAAATTACTGTACATTACTGGATTGAATTCATTATTAGGATCTATTTCAGATCGGAACAGTGATGAAAAGAACTATTATCTAAATTTTACTCCTTCATGATTAACTGCAGAGAACAAACTCCCCGTAGGGATCTCGTGCTGCTTCTGGTCCATGGGCAGGGGATCCACAGAGAAGGGAAGTGGCCTGTAGGGGATCTGCTGGAGATAATTAGTACATCTGTTTTCTCTGCCCAAATACATCTGTGCTACTAAACTGGCTGATATTTCTATTTTGCTCAATAATTGTGAGGAAGGTTATTTGACTAATGAAAAGTTCAATCTTTCTCATTCAGACAGGTAAATTTGTGTTACGTGGAGAGATGTGATGGGGACAGTAGGAAACAGATTGCTATAAAATGCTGCTGCTTCCTAATGCTTTGCTCTCATGAAGGCTTATAAAACATGTGAGATGGAGTGAGGAGTGATGATCCCTGTGAGTGCAGAGGGAGGCTTTTGAGAAACAGTGTAGCTACCTTATCTGGGAGGTTGAATTTTTTTGAGATGATGACCTGTAATAGGTGAATTCTGTTTCACTGACTCTTAAAAAGCTTCATTTAATGAGTCAGAATTAATTCCATGCAAGTGTGATTTCTCAGTTGCTCTTTGTCAGAGAGGAGGAGGAGGAACATTTTATAAAACACTGTTGTAGTCTTTTTGCTTTAAGAGTAGAATTTCAGGTGAGTTACATAATATCCAGGAAAACTGAGAGTGAAATGTACTATTTTGACCTTCATCATCATCTAATAAGTGTTTTACAGCCATTTCAATTTTGTGTTATTCTCAGTATCATTGAATTCTAGAGAACTAATTCTGGTCAATTAAGCTGTACCAACTACATTAAATAAATTTAAAATATAATTTTGAAAAAGCTTTTGGTGTTTTAATACTGAATGTGTTAAATGTACAGGGAATGTACAGGGAAAGCCTGTAGCTCTAATACCCATCCCAAAGAATATACTCTTTAAGCCTCTCTTCCTTGAGAGTAATTCTCTTGGATCTTCAACTACTCCTCCTTTTGTAAAGAATACCTGGGTTTGATTCTATCTTGATCATGGCATTCCTGAAGATGAGTTTCTGTTCACAGAATCACAGAATATGCTGAGTTGGAAGGGACCCACAGGGATTGTCCAAGTCCAACTCCTGGTCCGGTGCAGGACAACCCAACAAACCCTGCCCTGACACAGCGCCAGCCTGGGTGCTGTCCCTGGTCCCCCCAGAGCAGAGCTCAGTCCCTGCCCCTCCTCTGCCCCTCCTCAGGTGGTTGGAACTGCAGTGAGGTCTCCCCTCAGTCTCCTCTGCTCCAGCTGAACACACCAAGTGCCCTCAGAGTCCTCACACAGCTTCAAACCAAGGCCCTTTGCCTTTGGACACTCCTTTGGACCCTCTCTAATGGCTGAATATCTTTTTCATATATATACATAATTTTATACAATTTTGGCCCCAAAAGTGCACACTGTACTCAAGGTGAGGCTACACAAGTCAGAACCCACAGCTATTACCATCATCATCATCATCATCAGGGAATATTTTGGACTGAGAAGGAAGGGAGAAGTATACATGCCCTTTCCCCACCCCTCAAGTTACCTTATGAACTTCCATAGGAATTACTGCCAATGAAAACATCTAATTTATGGGTTTGTTTAAGAAATAAAAACCTTGGTGTAAGCACATGTTTTACTTGCTTTCAGGTCTCTGGTAACTTTATTATAAGATGAAGGTGTGTTCTGGTAACTTTGACATGAGGCCTGCTTCGATCAGCAAGCTGGACCAGCTGCCTTCCTTCCAACCTCAGTCTTTCTGTGATCTCTAGAACTTTATCTGTGAGCTGACATGAGTAAAATGGACTAAGGATGATAGAAGCAGTTATGTATTTTTATGTCTGGTTAGGTTTTTATTTTAGTTTTTGGCAAAGATGGTTGTTGTGAAACTGCTGTTAGCAGGGCCAATGATTATCTGAAGCTGTGGGCCACGTCTGGCAAGATGGTCCTCCCCTACATAAGAAAACTCAAATAAAGAACCATGTAAAAATATTAAAGGGTTTTTTTTCACTCTACCACCAGTTTTTGCATAACTGAATGACTATTACACCTTTTTTTTTTCTATTACCTGCACACAGTTTTAAACTTATTAAAAAGCAAATAGGAAGAAGTGCACATTCGCCTTTGCTATTACAACATTTATAAATTCAGAGACAAATTAGCGTGATATTTTGAATGCCTTTTTAGAGGCAAGAGGATGGAGAATCAATATGAGTCAACTCTAGGTAATATTTGAGTAGGAAGGGTTAAGGGCAATCACTTTAACAGAGATGGTTCACCCAGGCCAAATAACTTTCTCTTACTTAGGGAAATAGCTATTCTAAATCCATTAAATAAACATGGATGGGGTTTTCCTTGCTACTTCTGTAAACATCAATACATAGGCAAAATGAATCAAAGTAATGTTTTTTTGCTTAATGTTCTGGTGTTCTTAACCTTAGTAGCCTTAAGAGATTTTTGCCATAATGATTAGCAGTTTGCACTTAACTGGTAGCATCAAAGCAATGAAATACAGAAGGTTTCTGCCCAGTGCATCAGCTGTGTGGAACAGACTGCTCGGGTGCCTCCTGTAGAAGTTGATGTTTACGCTTCCTTTTTCCCTCTGAGGTCCAACAGTGCTAGGGACAGACCTTACAACACTCACTGCGTGGCCTTAATGAGGCCATTTGAAGCACTTTGGATCAAAGTGAGGAAAGAACCTGTTATTGCAGGTCACATTTCTCATCCCAAAGGCCAGTAGAACACTTTCTGCAGATTGTGAGAATTAGAGAATGTTACAATTTTATAGGTTAATTTTTCTTTCCTTACAAGAAAGGCTTAAAGTCCTGTTTGTAATCCTTTTGCTGGCTGCAGGAAAAGAAAGAATGCTGGTCCAGAAACAAACCCCTTGTTGAAGGTAGGGGTGTGTAATGACTGCACCTCGTGGGCTGATTTCAGCCTTCCCTCAGGGTTCCCACTTGATATGAAAGATACACTGTGGTTCAAAACTAATGGTGAGCCCCACTGTTATTTGTTTAAAGGTAAGGTGAGAATGGCTCTGACCCATCTCCTAGAGTTATGTGTGAAGTGTGTTTGGTTGTTTATCCTGGGCTGTGTGCTCTTTGCTCTCCAGGCTGTGAGCACTGTGCTGGTAATTCTCAGAGTTGCAGTCCCAGAACCAGAAAAGCCAAAATCGAGAATGGCAAACTCCCAACAGCAAGTTGATTTCATTCTATTCTCTTGCATGTTAACTGTAGCAGAATAATGATCTCTGGAAATAATTGTGTCCCTGTGGACAGCTCTGACCCACATGTCCAGGTCTGTGTAGGTGACAGTGACACGTTTGTTCAAGATGTGCTGCATTTTGGCCATGTCCACTGTGATATTTTGATAGTGTTGGACCATGTGTGTGATGGGATTTGTGCGATAGCATCTGTGAGGCAGCGGAATTTTAGGGTCCAGGATGAAATCCTTTAAACATCTGTGATTTATCTTTCATGGAGTCCCTCCAGAAACCTGCATGTGCAAGTGTGGGCCCTGCAGTCTCACTCCAGTAAAACTGAGAGGCATTGCCCTGGCTCAGCTGTCCTGTGGGGGGCTCAAAGCTGCAGCCCCTCAGAACTGAATGCCATTAATCGTGGCAAAGTTCAAATTTGTAGTGCGTTTTGCATCGAGTTAGCAGGATATCCAGCAGGCTGCTCTAGTGGGAGGTGAAGGTGTTGGCACATGTGAAAAAGCAGGGGCAAAACAATGTATTTGTAATGTGAAATGTTTAGTGTTTGCTGATAGTAATTCCTCTCTATTTAAAATTTGTGAAAATGAGTCTCATCGTGTTTTGCTGTGGACTAAAGAAAACAATGGAGTGAGCAACAAAAATTTTGACTCACTTCCAGGATAGTCTGGAGGTGATGCAAACAATCACATTGCATGAAATACAGCACTGTGGATTATGTCCACCACAGATAATGACAGAGAAAACTGGGTAAATCTGGTATAGAATTTAATATAGGCGGAGAAAAAGACTTGTGCTACCCAAGATCACTTTGAGGATATTCAGCTGCAGAATCCAGGGTCATGGAGAAGCAATTTTAATGAGTCAGCAGTGTAGATCTCTGGAATTCTCTTTTCCCTCTTGCCTCTGGGAACCTTTCATGTCTCACAACTGTTGTCCAGAATGCATGTCCAGGGGCAGAGCTGATCACAGCTGTGCATTGCTGTAAATGTATGCCAGAAAGTAACATCCTTGCATGAAAATGGAGGGGGGAAAAAACCCAAATCCAAACACAAAACAGGCTATGCTGTCACTGTCTGTTCTACATGTGTGTGTGTGTGTACATATTTTGGCTTAATTATGAAATTTTTATGCTTGCAAGTGCAAATTTTGGCTGCAGTTATGTGGAAGAACAGTTATTTTTGCCAGCTGATGGCAAAAACATATTTGCCCAAAGAAACTTTTATTTTACGTGAAGTCAGTCTTAACAAATGTCAACAGACTGAAATCATCACAAAGAATACATGTCCAATTACTGTCCATGAAAGCGCCATCTATTACAGCAGTGTAAGTCAAGAGGTCTCTCATGCAGAAAACACTCTTGAGTGATGCAAGAAGCATTTTCATTAAATCCTGTAGAGGCACAAAGTATGCTTTTCTGTAATAAATGAAGGTATCTGAATTTTATATGGACAAGAATCCCATTAATTTAAGAACATAATCTTGTGTTGTATGAGGCTTTTCCCACTGACTTCACATGGTCAGTGTCAGACCTACCCATGTGTCATTACCCCTGCACATGGTCACATATGTGACTGCCACTCATGTCTTTAAGGTCTTACCCTGTGTCTTAGAGCAATCCTCTTTAAATGCCATCTTTTATGAAAATAACTTTTCTTTATATCTCTTTTTATTTGTTTTCCCTCTGTGAGTTACATGCTTTTCTTCTCTACCATCAGCAGAGGGATGAATATTGGTTTTTGGGTTTGGCACAGGGAGGTTTTTCATGGCTGCTGTGGGAAGATCAGATGTAGTCTGAACTGCAGCAGGAGAGAACTTGGATATGTTGCTGTCCCTCTGCCTTTTCCTTTATGATTTTCAAACACCCTGCATGCATCCTGTGTTTCTCCCGGAAATCTGAGTAGTGAAATGTGAAGGCTTGGGACATTTGTGTAGATTTACAGTCTGCTGGAGCTGCAGCCTGGGCTGTGGCACGTTTGGGAGTGTCATACGTGCCAGGTGTGCATGTGCAAGACAGGCTTGGAAAGCAGTGTCCCCAGGAGCAGCTGACTCCTGAACGTGTGCTCAGCAAAGTTCCTTCCACTGCAAACCCCCAAACTGCTGCATGGCAGCTTTTCCTCCTGTCATTGACTCCTGGGCTGAGGTGTGACACCCACCCCTGTGCCCAGGGAGTGCTTGTTTGCTCAGAAGTGTTCCAGAATTACTGGGTTGAGTCACAGCCAAGTGTCCTGAGGTAAACTCTGGCCATACAGTGCACCCTGTGCTCCCTTCACATTGAAGAAACCACAACTCAAAATCAGCTGCATAGACGGGGTAACTGTTGAAAAGTCGCTTCTTCAGTGGCTTTAGAGGATAAAATCTTATCTCAGATTCACAGACCCTCTAGTGCTCTTAGTTAAGAATGTCTGCACTATGTATGAGAGCAAACTAGAGGAGTTCCATGGTGTTATCATTAAACACTCTTTTTATCAGCAAACCTCTGATGGGACCTAACTCAGCTCTTTGCCTGGAGAGAAGGAAAAAAAAAAGCAGCTATTTAATTAGGTCTTCTGTACTCTCAGCCAAAGCTGGAATTTTTTTCCTGAGGTTTTTGTCTAGGTAATGCTTCCAGTAAGTTCTGCTGGTGGAAGCTGCCCACTTTTCCTGGTCTGTACATGTGGGCTGAGTTCTACAGGATTTGGTACTATTGGATAGTGGGGGAAACTGGCCTGACACAGGGGATGTGGCCAATGCTGTAGAATCTTTAGCTTAAATGTATTCTGGGCTTGCTTTTAGTCAGCATATAGCCTGTTCCTGCTGGGGGAGAAAGGATAAAAAACTGAGAAATGTAAGAACAGCAATGAAGACTAAGGATTTTCCCACTCACAGTCCAGTCTCTGAACTCAGCCAGCAAACTGCATACATGAGTCATTAATTTTTCAGCCTGCAGTAATGACTGGCCTTAGAAAGCACCCTGCCCTTTTGTGTTTTGAGATGCATGCCAGGGTTTTTTTGAGAAACAAGTTTGCCTCCTTTGGTATAAAGAACTTCCTGCTTGCTGTTTCTGTCCATAAAATCTTCCTTTCCTCCCTGGGGGTGAGTAATAGCCCGTGCTGAGGCAGAGGGTAAACAGACTGGTAATCAAGGAGCTGTCAGTAGCTAAGTACTGGTCTATTAACTGACTCTTAGTACTAAGTTTTTTGTTGGTACATTTTTTATTTTATTTCTCTAAATGTCTGGGAGCAGCAGGGAGTGATGATTTTTATTTTCTGTTCTATATTAGGGAAAGAACTGAGCAGGAACTTGCGTTGAGACCCTTTCCAATAGCCTATAACTGGACCAAAGGAGAAGCTAAACCACCCAAAACATCAGATTGTGCATTGCCAAGAGGTAATTCTCTTGCCACTTGCTCTCTGGGCAGCAGAGAGGTAACAGACTTCCCCAGATTCTCTTTAGTGATAAGCTGTGGTTGTCGGGGTATTTCAGCTCATTGTGATGAAAAAAGGGAACAAAGAAGGAAAACCAGTGACCAGAGAAACACTTTGTTTTTAATTCAGGAAATAAACTATGTTGATTCATTGTTTTCTACAAACTGTGAAGGGGAAAAAGGTGAGGGAACCAGAATAAAACCTTAAGTCTCACCATTCTTCAGTTGTGCATCCTGCTGGAGGCACACGTGTCCCTGCTCTGGACACAGCGGGATGTGGTGCAGGACAGCAGGTGAATGGAGAATAGGGACAGTGTCCTCAGTTTGAAAATGCTTTCTCATTAGATATGCACAATTTAACCAAGTCCAGCCATATGCAAAGAAAGCTAAACTTGCCAAGGAACACTTCACTGTCACTGAGCTTAGAGGATTCACACTTTGATGAAAACGACAGTAGCTCTTTGTTGCTCTTGGCTGTTTTGGTAATTTAATTTTATTTCCCCCCAAGAGCAACTTCGACATTAATTGTTTTTTGATCACAAACTGCTGGATGCTTAACCAACCTACTGGGCCAAATTTAAGCTATCAACAACACTGCATATTTTACAACTAGTTTTACCAGTAAAGTTTTCTCTAGTTCTTGGATTTGTAACTTGCCCTGAATAAAAAATTAACACAAAATCAGGTGTCATGGGTTGAAATTGGCCCCCCCTTGAGAGTTTGGGGGCTCAGAGGTGATTGGGTGCCATGGCAGTGTTCCCTGGAGAGCCAGTCCCTGTCCATGTTGTTTGCTTCTGCTCAAAATCATATATCACAGCCCCGGGAGCTGTTGGCAGTCTGTGTGTTGTGCTGTTGGTGTCTGCTGCGTGTAGGTGGACAAGGCCAGGGGGTGGCTGGGCTCCTTCTTTCCCCCTTTGGGGGGGAAGGGGAGCCCTGTGGCCCCCCCAACTCTGCCTAGGCCAGAGTTAGAGTCAGCATTTGGAGTGTGTGCTGTGAAGGAAGAGATTCACAGCCCCTGAGGTAAGAGGAGAGAGGCAGGCTTTGCAGCCAGGCCCTCTTCCCCCTCCTTTTCTGCAGTGAAGCTGTAGAGGGGGGCTTTTTCTTTCCCTCCACTGTAAGTGGAGGAGAGGCTCAGCATTGAAGCTGAGTCAAGAGACGGGCCGGAGAAGAAGGCTCGACCCAGGTGAAATTGGAGACGGGCCAAGAGCTCGGGTGTTGCCCTGCCAAAGCTGACTGGGGGCAGCTGAGAACTGACTTGGAGGATGCTTGATAAGCTGAACTACACTGCAGCAGCCTACGAACCGAGGTATGAGATCGAGAGATCACACAGGAGACTGAGGAGCAAGGACTCAAAGCTACTTTCTTGGACTTAGTAAGGAGAAAGATTGCAACAAACAGCTGGAGCTTGGTGAGGGGGGAGCGTTTGGCCCAGAACACTCCCACGAGAGAGAGACTGGTTATTTCGTAGCCTTGAAGGGCTCTTCCTGGACTAAAGTTAAAGGGAGGGGCTTAAAGGACTGACAGAAATGTAATATATATATATGTCTGCTTTTAGTTTGTACAGTATACTTATTTGTGTAAATAAATGTATATACTTCCTCCTTCCCCTATAGAAGCCTCTGGCCTGAAAGTTTCTCTCTGGTTATGGAATAAATTGTGGGAAGGGGTGGGGGGAAGCCTGGAAATTGGATTTTGGATTTTCTAATGTGGCTCAAACTGCCACATCAGGAAAATACCTGTACATAGTCTGTTGATTCAACATAGCTAATACCTCTCTTCTGTGAGTCACTAATAAGGAGTTTAATCCTGAAAATTTGATCTGTTTTTATTTTTATTGTCTGTAGTTACCATAGTATGTTCTGTGACTGACATAATTCATTGTTTCAAGTCCAGATGTTGATGATCATGATTAAGATCAACTGCTGTCTACTCAGGTTCCTCAGTCTGGCACTGATGTTGAACAGGTAAGATTATGTAACCCCAGTAGCTAGTGTGAGCTGAATAAATGTTGGTATTTCAGTCTGGTTAATTGTAATCTTTGATAATCTACTGGCTGACCTGTGAGCTCAGGTGTAGTAAAATCTGAAAACAGGAAGAAATATTTGCATGCAGATCCTCAGATTTTGAATCCCAGGGGTAAGTTTTCTCTTTAAATGCCTAAACCATTGTATTTAGGAATCAGATTTTGTGCAGATAGCCTCATAGGTGTTAATTAGCCATTTAATTATCCTACTGGAATTATAAACTTGGTTAGGTCCCAATTATCCCATTCATTATTATAACAGTCTAGATGAACTGATTTAAGGGACTGGCTGATTTAGGCTGAATTTAGGGACTGGTTACCACTGACGAGTGGTTTCACATCATCTCTTCTCTGAATTAGAGAAATACTCTTCTGTGGTTTGAGTTGCTGCCTTTAATTGCCTTTTGGAGGCAGGGGAGGTGTAAAGCAAGAAACACCTTTATCAGCTGCTCTGGAAGTGTGTAGTGCTCTGCCATGTTTGTGGCCCTTGGGCTGTCAGTGGCAAAACTGACCCTATGTACACCTAATCTGGCACTTTTTAGGTTACCAGCATTCTTCTCTAACTGATGGGAAGAAGAGCAGGTCCACTATTGCAGGAGGAGATGAATTTCTGATTGAGATGCTCAGTAATGAGGTTGTTTATTTCTCTGTGGATATGGCAAATTTTCCACTGGTGCCAGTGGCTTAGAGCCTCTTTCATGAAGCACCAGGAAAATAGAATCCCCCTGAAAATTATGGTGTATTTGAACTCTGGGATTTTATCTCTCCTAGTTCATTTTGATAGAAGTTCTTCATATTGAGTCAAAAATCCTGTATCATTACGTAGAACTTCTTTTTGGTCTCTTACCAATTATTTATGTGTTATTAATTTTCACTGTATTGAAAAAGCTCTTAACTGAAGAAAACAGTGTTGTTATTAGAGCACTTTCCTTGTGTTATGCACATTTTGGAATACACTTAAATCTTTATTTTACAGCAATATCATGAATCCAGGGAAAAGAAGTACTATTATTGCCCCTTTGCAGCCAAAATAACTAAATTAGGAAAATTGTATTTAAACCATCGTTGGGGTTTTTTTCTGTCCTCTTGTTTTTATAGTTACTGTAAAAGTCGCTGGTGTTCATGGGACTGTGATATTTCATTGCTGCTGATTCCACACAAGTCAGGGACTGTCAGTCACTGGGGTTGTCACAAACCTGCATAGGACAGGTTTTCTGTGCTGTTCCTCAGCTGTTCCTCAGAAGGCTCTTTCAGAAATACCTTCCCCTTCCACGCTCCACTGACCTACTTGAGTCACACACGGTGTGTTTGGGTGGTTCTGCCATGCCATGAGACTGCAGTGCTTGGAATGGTCACGTCCTGCTCCTCAGTGTGCACATGAATGTTGGTGGGATCTGTGCCAGAGGCTCCAGGAAGGGGTGGTGCATATGTGTGTCTTCTGGCTTTCTGTCCTTCAGACTTCTCAACCTTCTGACCTTGTGTTAACTCTTTACTACAAAATGTGGTGATGAGACATCCCTGCAGGGGATCTTCTCAGGGAGCTGCTGTTTTATTTTCAGTTGTCCTTGCCGGGAAGGGTGACCCTGGGTAGCCTTGACACATGGATGCGCTGTGCCCTTGTGCCATTGCTCCTGTGAAAAGTGTTCTATGGTTTTTCATTTGATATTTCCTCAGTCAGTGCTTTTTTCTTCCTGTGGACTTAAAACAGCACTCATTTTACTGCTAGTGGATATGTAACCGTTTACATTTAAGCATCTGCAGCAGCAGCCTGGCCTTTTTTAATATTCAATGGAGAGTGGTAGACTTTGGTTTGCGACTCCTCTGAAGGCTCTGTGGACTGTCTGAGGAGTGCAGGCTTCTCATTTGGACACCTGTGTTAGATGGCTCCTGTATTAGGTGACACTGGTGTTCTCTGAAGCGATTAAGTTGTGGATGTGGTTAATCACACACCCATCTGTGGCAGAAACCAGCAGGAACTCCACAGAGCCTCATCTCAGACCTGTAGTTAGTCCATCCTCTGAAGGAGAGTATCCCCAGGGTATGGTATCCCCTTGTTTCAAAGGGCAGGTTTCCAGTCCTTTTCTGTGCCAGGCACTCATTTCATAGCAGTGTGTGCTCTCAAATTCTTCTATGAATCAGTGCTGAAACTTCCTTTCCATCCATCTAGCATGAGAAATCAGTTAACCTTTTGGCAACTGTTCATATAATGTTCATATAATGGGGCCAGCTTACCTCTCAATGGGTTTGGTAACCCCACTAATGTTAGCAGGAGTTCCATGTGCACCCAGGGAACAATGGTCTCCACCATCCCTCTGACAGCTCCTAATCCAGTGTGACCAAGGCCTGAAGCAGTCCTTGGACCGTTGAGTGAGTCTTACAGACATGCTCAGGAATTACTTTGTTGCAAACTCAAATAATGATGTAGGAAGTTTAGCAGGATTATGTTTAGTTGATTAAGAAGTAAAAAAATCCTAAGAAGGTAGTAATAAATTTTTCAGACTTATGCTCCATTTGCTACAATTGAATATTTAAACTGAGTATCTTAATCTTAACTAAAACAACTAAAGATTGATCAAAATGTATAGCTTTTATGACTAGAGGCTAGAGGAGACCTTTTAAGATTTCTTCGCAAAAACTTGCCTGTTTGAAGCTGTATTATAGAGAAGGCAGCACCTTTTATTAGACGCTTAACTTTGGTGTGCTGGCACAATGGGAGAAGGAAACTTTCTTGGCAGGAATAACCATTAGTCTTCTAACAGTTCATAGTGATTTCTTTTATGGGAGAATAAAATAACTTCTCTTATGAGCCAATAGATGAAAATATTCTGTAGTAATTTTCATTTTGATGAGAACTGGGTACATTAGGCAGTATTGAGAATTCCAGACCTGCCTGGTTGTCCAGGCTTTGTTCTAATCTCTTGCTCTCAGGTGTGTTGAGAAATTGAGTTCCAGTGGCAGTTAATGCATTGAAAGGGCAAGAGAAGTGTTGTAATCTCAGTCTCTGGGGTTCCTTTTAATAACATGTTCCTTTGGATTTCCACATTGAGGATAATAATAGAAGCCCACGACCGTTGTCTTATTAACTATGTATATTGCAGTGTCCCCTCACCTTGAAGTCTTTCCTCCCTTTACATCTTTCTAAGTCTCTTCAGCTTTTGCTCTTAGATAGCATTTCAGGCTGAACACAATAATCCGGAAGAAAATTTACCTTTCAGTAGTAAAATATTTGACATTACCACCACCTCTGAAAGACAGCATTTTGTTTGCTCTTTCCAAGGCTCCTGCAAACTGAGCAGAATATATCTGTCACTTTTCATTCTTATGTCTTTGTCAAAGCTTTTAGTTATCAAAACTCATAGTTTGTTTCTTTTCAAATCAATTGTCACAAGTCTGGCAGTTGATTCTATGATTTTTGGAACAGTATTGTTGTACCTTTGCACAGATGCAAAAAATGTATTAGGAGCTTGGAATTCAGCAGGAGCCAGGAATGCAGACAGGCATCCTGTCACTACTGTTTGTTTGTCTGGTACATGAACAAGTCCCAACCCTCACAGGAATATGGTAATTCAAGGGTAATTCTCTATTAAAGAAAGCTGAGATGACCCACATCAGCAGATTATTGTCCCTATCCAGAACGGACTGATCCAAGTGCTCTCTATCTATGCACTCAGGCAGTTATCTTCTTGCACAAGTTCTAAATTTTGTACTGAAAGACTTCTTTTTGTTCATTGAGATTCAATGGATTAGGAAGTTTTGCCATGGTATTTTGAAAAACGTGTTTACTCCTGAAATATCAGCCAAAAGTATGGTCACTGTCACAAATCAAAACTTTCCCTCTAGGAACCCTGATTATTTATAAACCAGGAATGCTTACTGTGTTCCTTATGCACATAGTGCTGACTTTTAAGCCATTCAACTTGATTTAAAAATAAGAAATGAAAAAATTTTAAACTGGAATGTCATGTCCCCTTTGTCTTCTAGACCCTCTCTACATGCCAGGAGGGTTATTTAGAAGTGGGACATGTTCTTCATCACAGCTCTGTAAACAGAGGTCTAGAAAGCATGTGTATGTATTGGGGGCACTCCCAGGTGTAGGCTTTCCTCAGCAGGGTGTACCTTTGCCATGTTGTGGAATGCCACACCTTGTCCATACTAAGAGCATTCTGTTAATGAAGGTCCAGTCACGTCCTAGGGAAGTGTCCTAAGTCAGATATCCCAAGGGAGATTTGGAATGATCCTCTTTCTCTCCACTAAGCCACAAAGGCATTGCAAATTTGCTCTGAGTTTCAGTGCAGGAGTGTCATGCCACAGTGATTCTGTTCTGTGCCAGATTTTACTGCAGAATTAACTCCCAAACATCTGTAGAACAAGTCTTTTTACATGCTGCCTAAAAAAATGTGTTGCTATTTGCATGGGTGGCATTTGTCAGTCTGCTTGGGAGTGTCAGGAACCATATTGTATTATTTTTAAAGTCTCTGAAGGCTGATAACAATCTGTCTGTAACTGTAAAACAGTGATCTGATGTAATGACAGGAGAAATAAACTTCCCAGCTGACCTGACAGAAAAATGTGTTCATGGTGAGTAGATACTTCCAGAGTTAACAAGTAATAAAAGCATTTGGCTGGCAAGAAATGCTGCGAGTTTCAGTGACATTTAATAATAACTGGATCTTTAAGAATCGAGTTAGTTAGGAAACAGCTGACCTCTTCTGGGTCCCAGTCTCACAGGTCAGAAGCAGGAAGACGTGACCAGCCTGAGTTCTTCCCCTACTGCTGTTTGTCTTGGCCTGCAGTGCACGTGCTTTAAACAGGGCAGGATTCAGCAGCAAAAATCCTCATGATTTGATCTGTATAAACATAAGGAGGGGAAACAGCAACTCACAGGAACCCTAATTTTAAGTACTATTAGCTACAATGACTCAAAACCAGTTAAAAAATAGTTATTTCCCCTCCTTTCTAGTTCGAGTTAAGTCTTCTGAGGAGTTCATAACTTGAGTAGGTTCTTCTTGCCTTTTCAACTGGCCTCTGTGTGTTTGTGGTTTTATTTGTTTTTTTTAAGCTTTCATTTACATCTACAGATATCTGTGGATATTGTATGTTAAAATAGAATAATAAGAAGATATTTTTCATTAGAAACTCTTCCAGGTGCTACAAAGCTGCCATCAAAGTATCATTAAGAGATATTTTTCATGTAGCAATCTTAAAAGATGACCAGAGGAGTTCTCCTTCTAGGGGATAATTGACTGTGCCTTCACTTTATTACACAGAGTTTCTGAAAAACTTTCTGTTGGACTCTAAGCATGAATGTCTTGTTACCCCAGTATGCAAGATGCAACTGCTGCCTGTCCATTTGTATCTAGTCTCTAATCATCTTGCAGACTGATATTAGCAGTAATAAGAACAGCGTAAGTTGTGCTTACCATTTGTATTCAAGATCAGTCATAATTGAATTAGGGCTTTTTTTCTACACGACATTTATTAGGAGGGATCCAATTTGCATTTCTGTTGTATATTGTGTAAATTGTGGTGCATAACAAGTCTTTCACAGCTTTGCCCCAGTTTCCATGTTTTCTGAAGTGGGAGTTTAAAGTAGATACTTCATTATATTACAGACAAAAGACATAGAATAGAAATGAAATTGTTCTATAAAGTTTGATATATCTAACAGACCAATGAAGGCTGATTAGGTACCTTATTCCACATTTTGTTTTGTCATATGTGTATATGCATTTATAACTTTTTGTTAGCTTCGGGGTCTCTGTAGAAATGTGGATAGGCTGAAAGAAAAAGTATGATGGATGGAGAAAACATCAAAGTATGTCAAGGAGATATACAGTAAATCCTACACAGGAAACCTCAATCCCAAAGTTAAGTATTCAGCAGATTTTCATTTAAGCTCATTTTATCCACTAAATTGTATGAATTCTGTGTTTTGATCATTTTCTACAAAATAGCTCGTTTTCATCAAAATTTGGAAGTAAGATGTTTGGGTTGGATTTATGTCATAAGACATGAGGGCAGGGAGGCCCTGGTACAGGTTGCCCAGAGAAGCTGTGGCTGCTCCATCCCTGGAAGTGTCCAAGGCCAGGTTGGATGGGGCTTGGAGCAACCTGGGCTAGTGGAAGCTGACCCTGCCCATGGCAGAGGGACTGAAACTAAGTGACCTTTAGGGTCCCTTAGGGTCCCTTTAGGATGGGAGGGGCAAACAACAAGAGTTCATTTTATTCAGGCCTAAAACAGTATTAGAAAAAAATGCTTTGTATTTTGCCTGTCATGGTTTGCCAAAAGCTAATAGCTCAGTGCATTTACAGCAAAAGGGTTTACGTGGAACAGTTGGGAACATTTTCAAATGTTTTCTGCCCTCCACATAAGCCATAAAAGGAAATATTTTACAAAGGTGAGATGAGATTCTTTTTGGGGTGTGGTAGTTTGGTCTAGGCCTTCCTTGGTGACCAGTTTGTAACCAAGGAAGGGTCCAGATTTACCCAGTATTCCCTACGATTTTTACGTAAACCAGACTATGAGAAGAAAGGAGGGAAGGCCTTCGCTCTCTTTCCTTCCGGCGGCTTGGAGGTGCAGGTTCCCTGCTGTTGAGTCTGCCGTGTTGGGAGCGAGGCCTGGTGAGGCCTTGTCAACCTTGGGAGGCGGAGGTTGCCGGCGATCGTCCCGGAGCGACTCTCAGTTCTCCCAAGGAGAGTAGTGAGATATTTCTTTGCTAACTTTTTTTAGTTGCTAGATATTGGGCTACTAATCAGGATATATATATATTTTATTTTGGTTTTGTTCCTTTTCCCTTCCCCCTTCCCGTTCCCTTGTGAAATTGTATATATATTTCAATTGTATATAACTGTAACATAAGTGTAAAAATATATATATATATATTTATATATAACTTTAGCTGTCTCTCTCTCGTTTCGGGTTTTCTTGGTTGGTTTTTTTCTCCCTCTTCTCCCTGAGGTTTGGGGGGGAACGGGGGGACGGGGACTTCTTGTGGTAAGGTTTGGAGACTTGGCAGGGATACAGCTTCAAACCATATCATGGGGTTTCAACAATATTCTAAACTGATGTTGGGGTTCTATCAGAGAATTAGAATGTGAGTGATCTGCTTTTCTTCCCTAACCATCAACCCTCACTTATGATGTGACAGTGCGTATCTGCAAAGCTGCCTTCACATGTCACCAGATGTATTTCTCCGGATGTGTTATGTTGGTGCAAAAGGTATTATGTTTTGTTTCCATTTGGTGTCTCCTTAAGGATTTGGTGTTACTGTATTTGTCACTGATTGGGTGTCATCTATAGTAGGCTGAATTCAGGTGAGAATTCTCAGTGTTTCTAGAACAGGTACTCCTGCGCCTCTGGGGTTTTTTTTCTTCTATTCACATATTTTGCTTAGTTCTCGGTCTTGGGTGTTTCTATTTTTGTCACAGTAAGTGGAAAAGGGGAAAAGTTCTAGAGTTGTATTCCTTAACCCATTTCCTTTTCAACCCCAGTATTATTGGAAGAGTGGAAGTGAAAGACTGCTTTGGTGTTGGGGAGGTAGTTTTAACAGGGTGAGATAGAAAACACCTGGGTGAGATAGAATATACCTGGCTGAGACAGAAAACACCTGGGTGTGTACTGAAGTAGCTGGAACCAGGTTATTTGAGAAGTTCCTGTAGCCTGAAGTAGACTTTACTGACCTCTCCCGAGCAGGTAAAAGGAAATATCCAACTAGGAGGGGCGTGAAAAGCAATAATTTAAGAATAACAGACCCTTTTGCAATGGGTGAAACTGGGCACGGTCCTTTCCAGAACGACGATGGATACAGAGAGGAAGCAGCGCTTCCCATCTCCCGCTCCACCATCCTGGGCCGGGGGAGCGTTCGCGGTGCAGGGGCGGCTGCAGGGCCGCTCCGGGGCTCTCCCCTCGCCCATCCCGGCCGGGCTCTCCCCTCGCCCATCCCGGCCGGGCTCTCCCCTCGCCCCGGGCTCCGGGCGGGCGCGGCCCGGGGGTCGGCGGGGGCGGAGCGGGGCGGAGCGCGGCTCCGGGCGCTGCGGGCAGGAGGGAGGGCCGGCCCTGCGGCCGGTGACTTCATGGGAAGGAGGCGGCGGGAGGTGGGTGTCGCTTTCCGTGTGCCGGTGCCTCTGCAGGGCGGGCGCGGGGCCGGGCCACAGCGCGGACGGGGGGCGGCAGCGCCGGGCCGGCTCCCCCTTCCCCTCCGGCCGGAGGAAGATGGAGCTCGGGTAGCGCGGGGTGCGGGAGGAGCAGCGGGAGCAGGTAAGGGCTGTTCTCCCTCCTCCCGCCCGCGGGGCCGGGCCGTGTCCCCTCGCAGGTGGCACAGGCGGGCCCGGCCGTGCCCTTGCCCGGGGCTGCCCGGCCGCGGGAGCGCCCGGGGGAGCTCGGACAGCCGGAGGGCAAAGCCCTCGGCCGGGCCGGGGAGCGCAGAGCCGGCGCTCGAAGCCGCCTCCCACCCCGTGCCCGGGGATGCGGGCCGGGGATGCGGGAGCTCTACCGGCTCTGCCCCCGCCCCGTCTCCCCCGGCTCATTGATGAGCTCCAGGAAGGGTTTCTGCATTGCAGACTCTCGCCGGAGCTCCGCTCCTGCATTTGCGGCGTTATCCTGCTCAAGGAGCCTGTTCCTGGCCGGGTGTTTCGGGGCTGCTCGGGCAAGAGGCCGATTTGGGCAGGTGGGATATCCTTCTGTGTTTCTTGGACCGTGTCCGGACATTCGGGGGATTGACCTCATTCTAGTAACTATTAGATGCGCGTATAATATTTGTTCTCTTTCTGAAAGAGCTACAAAAGAGTATCGGTCTGGATTTGTGTGATTAACGATCATTTGAAGTTCACGGGGTGCAGTGAGATATAATGTGCATATAAAACATAATGCAGTGAGGCACACGACCTTACATAATCTAAATTTAAAAAGCTCCGTACCCCTACGCTTACCCTGGAGGTTGTAGGAATACGTCTGTTCTAAGCTTGTTCATTAGCTATCTGACATAAAGATGCAGAGCCCCCCATGAGCCAGTGCTGGAAATAAAAGGATAAATTGTTGACTACTTTTGGTATAGTTGTGTCACAGTAAGTTCCCCATCGCTGGGCAGTGTGGTTACTGGGCACACACAGCTCCGGCAGCAGGAGGGAATGGCCTCTTCTGCTGTCCCTTGGTTGCGCCTTTAAACTGACCAGCTATAGCATAACACTGGCACATTGTAATAAACTCCAGGCTTCTCTCCCTAGGCCTGAATAGTGCTGCAATTTCTAGCATGTAGATATACACATGTGAGCAGAAAGAAACCTTTCACACTTTTCATTTGACCTTCAGAGTCTCAGACAAATAAATACTTGAAACTGATGATCAGGGCAAGTATTTTGGAATGGACTGGTTTAAAATACATTGCTGGACGGGAACGTATACAACTCATATCACATCTAGGGTGAGACACAGTCAGTGTTCTGAGCTCTGTATCCAAAGGAAACTAATGTCTGATAAATTTGGCCCACATTTTAATTTAACTCAGTCTTTACAAGTGACATTGACTTTAATAAAGGTTGCTATGGCACAGATTTAAGTTACAGTATATTAAGCTTCTGGAATTGAAACTGCTGTTGGTAGGAGAAGTGTTGTTATTTACAATCTGTTATTAAAATAGGAGTGTGTTGGGACTGGATGTGGCTCCGTTTTCTGCTGTTGGTGTGAAATGACTAAATGGTCTCCTTTCTGTGGATGGAGGCCAGATTTTTCCCGGTGTGACTGTGCTGCTCACACAGGGGCAAGATGGACTTTTCCCATTTGAATCTGGAATATAGATGAATGTCAGTGCCTGCCATCCTCTGCAAAACTTTCTCCTCCAGGCCTGTATGCGTGTGCCTAGGCTGTACCACTGAGGGTGGTGTGGAGCGCAGCACCAGCGTGGGCTCTGTGTGCCCACACAGCCGTAATCACCGTGTGACAGGGGAGAAATGACGCTTTGGGATCCTGTTCTCTTGTGATACTACATTTTTGTGGCTGCACTTTTACAAGAAACTCAGTCATCTTTGGGCCAACTTAATTCATGTACAATACAACAGTTAAGAGTATGAGGCTGGGTAGGAATCAGGTCTAATAGACTCCTTTTGGTGTATGTATAGGGCAAAAATAACTGATTGCTTAATCATAATGCATCTATTTTTGAAAAAGCTATTTTTCTGCAAATGGATTCTAGAAGATTTTGGTCTTAGTTCATCAATACAAATTCATATAGTGGTGATGGTGGCTGGATGTTACAGACTCCAAGTAAGTGTAGGATAAGCAGGTAGGAAGGTACTTGGTCCTTCCCTGGTAAGCCTCCCTCTGCACCTTTCCTTGTCCCTGGGACATCTCCCTTATTGTCATGTTGATAGACTCAGCAAAAAGGCCATTGAGTGAAGGGAACTCCAGGTAAGGAATTTTATAGAGCTGAGTATATGCAGGCTGTGAACACTGACTGATGCTACCAATGCAACCATTGTGCTAATTGTTGCCATAGCTGCCCTTTATGTTACTTATTAAAAAATTAGAGGCTATGGTTTAATCAGCCAAAGCACTATATATAGAGCATCTAATTTAAATTAAAACTATTTGTTTTGAATATAATCTCTGTGGTGGTTTTGCTCACTTAGAGTTTTGTATGAGTTTACTGGTGTCGTATCTCTGTTATTTCAGGGAAGAAATAGGGTTTTTTATTAAATTTGTTATATACTGCATAGACACATATGGACTTTAAAAATGTGTATATCATCTGGCTGTCACATATTGTTATTTAGCTTATTCTTGCCTTTAGACATAGTAACCTTCTGTGGTCTTTACAGGAGGAGAACAGTGGCAAGGCATTCCCACATAGTTATGTATGGGAGAGAGGATTGGAGTGGAGAGAAGGAAAGGACTAAGGGAACTGGCAGAATGTTTGTTTCCAGACAATCTAGACCTCATATCTTGCAGTGTTTAATGAAGTCTCCTTCTGTTTAATATATTCTGCATTCCAAAAACATAATGAAATCTGAATCTCCTTTTGACTTGAATTTCATATGATATCTTGGGATTCATATTAAGCAAAAATTAAACATAAACTTTTAATTAAGCAGATGGCAAGCTTAAAATATCAAGTGCAACTGTTATTAAATTGAAGACTGAAAGCAGAAAAGGCTTTGTTGTTGTTTTTGAAGATTTTGTATTCTACTGGTTCATTTATCATTGATATGCACTGCACAGGCATGCAAATGAATTCAGAGATGTTTAGACAAAAGCATAGGGCTAAACAGTATGTAGATCTTCTGAACAAATGAATCAGGTTGCCCTCATGAAAAAGCTGGCAGATATTAACCTGACTGCTTAGATGGTCTGAAAATTCAGCAGTGTAGTCTTATGCAAGAGGAGAAGTTTACCAGTTGAGGTGTGATATAAATGTTGTGCGGGTGTCCTGTTGCATCTTCCTGTATTTCTGTGTCATTGATTTCCTAAGACAAAGCACGGCACAAAACTGAGAAGTCAGCTGTTCCCAGATAAGATGGCAGAACTGTCCTCAAATCCTTGGTAGTAACTGATTTTCTTTTGAAGGCAGGTTAGTATATACATCTGAATGTAACAGCACAACTGTTTCACTGTCAGATATTTTGTAGACTCTGTTTAGTTTTCTAGACTCTGTTTAGTTGTCCTTCCCCAACTACTGACCCAAGGGAGGAAAAATTGTAAATCTAACAAGTATGGAGGTATTGAAGATTCAAAAGACTTGAGTTACATTTCTGTTTTCATGTTGTTTCCCATCATAACTGCTTCTGTGATTTGTTTCTGAGTATTTCTGATTCTAAGTAATTTAAAAAGAGAAAGCTGCTTGTGATCTATTTCAAGTCTCATCCTCAGTTTACTTAAGTTTCTTGTTGTTCTTCTTCTTGAGGTCAGTGCTGTCTACTTTAGGGTACTGTTATACCAGTGATTTTTAGTCAGTAGTGTTTTACTGCAGAATATTATTATCTGTATTTATTTAATATCTCTTGGGTGGACCTTTGGAAAAGCTTTAGGCTTGAAATACGGAGTTGAACTTGCTTATTAGCTTTTATTAAAAGGATTTATAAATTCATGTATTATTTTAGAGTATCTCAGCCATTTGAAATGCACTGGCTGTGAATTTGCTCTAAGTCTGAAAATGTATTTTATAGAAGACATGAAGGATTGCTATTGGAAATATTTCTCAATACTCAGGGGTTTTTTTCAGAATGAGCATATCTGCAAACACTTCGTGGTACATTTAGTAAAATTGGAATGCTTCCCCTTGTATATTGAAAATTTCATTGTTCAGAACACTGAGTTGTGCTGCTCTCTGATCATGGTTTCAGTCTTGTGTGTGATGCTTCAGTGTGGCCTGTACAGAGAACAAAGTATGGGGTTTTTTGTCCAAAGGGTAAAGTAGCTATTCTTACCTGTCAAGTGTTTTGCAGATACTCAGTTCTCCACAGTGACTTTTTTCACTTGCACATTCCTTCAGGATCTGCTGAGTAATCATTTGCATTGAGTAGTTAATCAAAAAAGGGGCAAAACCCATTTAGAAACTGAGCAAGCTGTGAAAGAATTTTGATTCTAATTTTGGTCACAATGGTTATATTTCCACTATTGTTTTCAGAATTAGAGTAAGGAACACTGAAAACTTGTTCTTTAATTAGATACTTGAAATATCACGTTTCTAATCCTGATGTCTGCTGACATTATGGCCTGTGTCACAGGGAAGTTTACTCAGTGGGTACTGCTGTGTGTGGCCAGGAGATGGAATACTGGGCTGGTATCAGAAATGTGTTCCAATGCCTTTGATTAAAATGGCAAGCTGCCATGGTGATAGTGCCATAGAAACTGGGGAAATAATCATTGCCTATTAGCAAAACTGAATGAAAAAATTCTTATCTAATTTTCTATCTTTTATGTTTCAGCACCTTAGCAGGAATGAAACTCTGCTGATGTTATATCCCTGACTGAAAAAAATCTGGAACAAATTCCTTTGCTCTGTATTACCCCACAGACCAGGCTGAGGTTATGTATTGGTGCTGCCAAAACATTAAATGCATGGACGACTTCCGCTCTCAAGGGCGCTGGAGCAGAGACCTCTCTTGCAGCACTGATGTTTGTTGTTAAGTCACTTTACTCTCTTCTACTGTAATTACTTTCTGAATAGTGCAGTAAATATAATTTCCTTTAAAAGCACTCCAGCAAAGAAAGGCTATGACTGTGTCCCACAGCCAGAGTCTGCACAGACACAGCAAGTAATGAAAGAACCTGAATCTGGGAGCCTGACATTGCAAAGGGTTTTGCCTGTCCTGAACTGCACAAATCATGAGTCCAAGAGTGCCAAATAAGATCATAGAGCAGCAATATCTGTACTGGCTTAGCTTTTCCCATCTCTTGAGATCTATTCAACAAGAAACAAAAGTGCAAGACAGTCCCTCACTTGGACTGCTCTGTCTCTTGGCTGGAATGAGTCATTTCTCTATTACTGGTTAGTGACTCTGTAGGGTATTTACACCCCACTGGAAACTGCTAAGCAAGGACATGGAGGAAGTGAACCCAGATATATCTGGATATGTCTGTCTAGGTATATGCTCATTAAATTTCTGTGCAAACACTTACATTGCTGTTAAAGTTCCCGAGGTAGTGCAAAGGAGCTTTAATCCTGTGTTAAATAGCTCTGATATCTGTGTAAAGGACAGGTGTTCAATGGTGGTAAACCTGAGTTTATTGGTTGGATTGGCCCTGGACTAAGCAGCAGACAGTAGAAGTAAACACAGCCTATTGGGCTATCACTAGGTACAGATATGACAGCACACTCTCTCTAATCAGAGTAACGTACTTATCTGAGAACAGAACCCAGAGCAAATACAAGGCACTGCAGATGGATGTGTCAGGAACACTTAGTCTCAGGTTTGCCAGCCCTTACCAGAAACCTGCCCATCTCTTACCTGAGAATATTAAATATCCCAGTTAGCTCTAAGTCCTGAGCTGTTACATTGTCAATTCCAGGGAAGAGAACATACAGGTGTATTAAATAACACTGTGGTAATGGGAAGAGATTGTGTTAGTGTAAAGAAAGTATTGATTTAGCAAACTATAATTAAGTGTGAAGCAATGAAATCACCTCCATGTCTCTCTAAATAACTCTTTACATCTTTGTCTCTGGAAGAGTACAAGTGGTTTAAAGGAAAGGCAGAATATAAAGGGAAGGCACATTTCTGGAAACAGAAAGAATGCCAGAAGACACAACACTTAGATAAAGTTCATATGTGGGAAAGATACAGGGAGTGTGGTAACCTCAGTTGGGCGGGTGAGTAAGAGCTGGAGACAAACTTCCCTTCAGCACAAATTAACAGAAGCAATATATGATGGAGCAGCCTCCCATAGAAGATCAGAAGGATACTGTTAAATGAAGTCAGGTTGATACAGTGTTTGCACTTTACTAAACTGAGGATGTTTGCTGTTAAGAAATTGCCCTTGAAAAGTGGTGTGTTTTTTCATTAACCCTGACTGTTGGTAATGTCTGAGCATTTAGAAGCTGAGGATTAAATTCAGGGATTATGAGGTTAATCTGAAAATTCAGAATTTAAATGCATCTCAGCTGTTGCAATATTTCTTTATATCAATTTCAGTGTTTCATGTTTGGTTTTTCAATAATCATAAAAACAAGGCTTGAAATAAGACTCTGGGAAGGCACATCAATGCCAACACATTTAGGGGGTAGCTCCAGGTTGGGGTGACAGTTTGCCACAAAGATCTGAGGTTCTATGAGTTACTCTCACAGCTTCTTATCATGTGTATTTTGATATCACAGGAGGCAGGGGAAGAAACCAGATAATCTAATATTGGACTTTATTCAGTGTCTTTTCTGTGTTGAAAGGCCTGTGTGAAGGAATGAATTTTTGAGCTGTGTGATTGATTGAGGGTGTCTTAGTGGCTGAGGAACAGTGTGGAAGCTCAGTGTTTCTTAGCAATAGACAGGCTATTCCTTCAGGCTTCTTTATATGATGCATATAAACCTCAGCTATACAGAACTCACATCTATGTCTATAATTGAAGTTTTCTTAGATGTCTGTGTTATGGTTCTGTTCATTGCTAATCACTTCAAGACAGAGTTTCAAATAAGGTAGAAAAGGTTGTTTTCACTCATAAATAGTCTTCCTTCTCTGAGAGGCACCCAGAAGTGCTTTACTGATTTTTCTCTCATATTTTTCTCTGTCTATAATCATACTGGTATCTTTCTGCTCTAACATTCCAGTCTGAGGATGCTGAGTAGATAAGGACTATAAATGGTTTGGGGCAGGAAATAGAAAGATATTCATTAGTGTATAGTCAGACTGTAAATTCTCAAAGCAGAATTTAATCAGGATTAATAAAAGGATGCATTTCCGTGGCAAGAATGGGAGGGAACTAAAGGCTGTGAAAAAACATCTTACATAAAGGTTCTCTTGAAGAAGGTCTGTAGAGGTCTGTAATGTCTCCTGGGCAACACAGTTTACATTTTTATAAATCTGCATCATTGAGAACTTCTTCTGACATTGATAGGTAAAAGCATGTGCAGGAGAAAGAGTAGCATCATAAAGTCTAGAGCTGTGTTGTTTGCAACAAAATCACTATGTTGTCTCTCTCTGGGCTACATCATCTTTGTGATGGGAAATGACTCTCCTCTATCACTTAATCCATCCCAAATACTTTTCTCAGTTCCTTTACCCTTCAAATGCAAAATCCCCATAACTGCCATAGGAGGATGGGTCAAACAGTGGCTTCCAACAGTGGCTTCCACTGGAAATTAAATCTCGGAACTTGTGACTGGGAGAGTTAATAAGAATTTTGCAATGTGGTCCAAGTGTTCACTGGCTTTGTTTGTGATTATGAACACATGCTACAAACCGTTAATTACTTACTGCACATGAGGGAATCTTCTTTAAAGCAAGGCTGTAGTACTGATTTCCTGGCACTTGCAGGATGGTGTGTTGCTGATGTGGAGCCTGTGGCACTCTGACCACAAAAAGATGATGTGCTCATTTCTGCAGACAGGTGGTTTGTGGTCATCCTGGAAACCCTGATGGATGTGCATCTGTGGAGGTGTTGCTGCCCTGGCTGCTCTCCCTCTCTGCTCATGCAGATCAGGTGTTTGAGATGAGCTCTGATGAGACAAAACGTTGCACTAGTAAAGTGTAGACCTTAATTAGCATGGAAGTGTAAATCATTGCCTTTTGCTACCTCCAGAGAGGAGTAGTCTTTCCTGAGCAGCTCAGCTGTGAGTATCTGCAGTTGGTGAGATGGTTACATCTAGCTGATAATCTCTTGACTTTCTTTGATACAGAATTTGAGAAACAGAGCCATTATAGTTTTCCTTCCTCCAATTTTGTCTCCTAAAATATGCTTAGTTTCATTTCACATACCTTGCATATTTAATATAAAATATTTTCCTATCTGGTATAAATAGAGGAATATGTACTCATGAGAAAAGATATCTCTGAAGCCTTTTGGTTGTCACAGCAAAATATTAAATATCCATCTTTGGATTTCATAGTGAAGTTTGTTTGAATAAAAAGGTGCTTTATTTTTGTGAGGGAAAGGTTGGAAGAGCACATAATTTTATTGTGCATTTTGGGTCGAATTAGTTCTATGACTGGTTTTACCCCAATTATTATCTTATAGAAGTTACAATAACATGATATATATATGTTTTTTATTCTATGAGTCTGAGACTTATCAATGGAGGAGAAAATGATTCTGTAACAAATTTGTGGAGGTTCATGCTCCCTTAGTCCTTGGGAGCTGAAGAAAAAGAGGCCTGGAGCTTTAAACATAACAAATCAATCCACCTCCCCCAGACCACTGACATGGGCCTTCTCTCCCAGTAAAATAATGACAGAAAATAGCCTTTGAGCTGTGGAATTCTGAGCATCTTTGGCAGAAGATTAGCTCAAAGGGAATCACTGTGGCAGTAAAATACATTTTAAGCTGAAATGCTGGAAGAGTGGATGGCCAACAAGTGGGCTTAGTTCACTGTTCCTGCATTTAGTTCCCTATTACTCTGTTCATACCCACAAAACAGTCTTTTGCTGTCAGAGAGTTTCAGATTAAGTCCCAAATGTTTTAAAACACATCTTATGACTAATATCTATGGAAAAAAAAAATCTATTTTGAGCTGCTTGAAATGATGCCATGTCAGTATATTCATTTTTAAAGTGGGGCAAAATGTAACTATAAAATAGTTTGCCATATAGGTATGATTTCCAGTGATATTTTATCTTCAGGCTATATATTTCTTGGATACAGCTATGGAAAAAATGTTATGTTTAGGGAGAGGAAGAAAAAAAAGAATGGATTTCCATGAAACCTGTAACCTCACCAGTATGGATTTCATGGTCTTAAGAGGAGATAATTTATAACTATTCAATGCTGAACAGTTCCTGAGAACTAGATGCAAAAGTCTCTAATAAATGAAACTCTAATTCTGGTAGCCTGTGGTTATCTTGCTTTTATCACTATACCATGATAAATTTAACCTGGTGATAATTATGACTGGAGATAATGAGCACTGCAGACAATGGTTCTGCAAGTGCTGCGAAGGTGAAAACACCAGAGCGGAACTCCAGTGTCTGTGCAGGTGTTTATGCAAAATGTGACCTTTGTGTGATCTTCCAGCTGAAGTTATAAACAGCTACTGTGTTTCCTCTGCTTTGTATAAAACTATGTGTATAGTTACAGGGGGCTATCGGTGGTTTTGAAAGATGAGGTTGTTGAAAATGTAGCTGAAGATTTGCAGACACCATTGTTGACTTGTGAAAATATTTACTGAAAACCTGTAGATACCTTTAAGCCTTGTAAAATGATTTGGAAGTAGGGAAGTAGCTAATCCTACAGTAGTTTGCCAGGAAAGTTGAGAGCTTTTTTTGTTTTGTGGTTTGTGGTTTATTTTATTTTTAATTTTTAGCCGTTCCTAAGCTGCCAGGTAGGAGAAAGCTTATTGCCTACTTATTAAAATATCTGGATAGAGAGAGCTGCTAATAATATGCAGTGCTCCTTCTGTGTTGCTTCTTCACGTTCCCACTGCTTGACTGGAATGTAGTGGTGTTACATATTTGTAGATCTAACAGCTCTTCTTCAAGCCTTGCACTGTTAAATTGGGTCAGTGCATATAATGCATGTTAAATAAGACAGGAGGGGCTGTTGGATTTACAGAAAAAGTTAGCGGAGGATTTCAGTGTTACAGGAAACATGTTATGGCTAAGAATAAGCACATTTTGTTTAAATACATTACTAGTCATTCACAAACCAAGCAATGTGATCTTCTGGAATACATTTTTCTAGGTATGTAAATGGCACAGGGTTTGATACAGTTGACCAAGCGTAGCAGAAAGCAGACTGGAGCTCTGGGATCCAGTGCCTTGGTTAGATCTTTGGTTAGTGTTTTGCAACAGAACATTTTAGTTTTTCGTGTTAATAGTCGAGATAAATTTTTTTTTTTTTTGAGGCAAGGAGACTTAAGTGAATTATTTTATGTCAGTAGCCTCTGGAGAGAAAATTGTTTCAAAATCTCCAATGCTCCTTGCCTCACTTGAAAAGGACCTGACTACAGGTCCTTAAGAGATCACATGACTTCTTTTAATGAGATTTAGGCTTCTAGGTCATACAAAGTATTTTTTAAAAGTTTTATTCTTGTCCTGATGATTAAACTTCCAAATGAAGCTGTAACTTCATTAGTAGCCAAGCTGTAAAACACCAATTCAAAACATTGATTCTGTATCTGAAAAAGTAGAGCTGCATATTAGTCCCAAGCCCTTGCGTGTTCTCTGTTCTTCTGTACTTTACAAAAAGGAGCAGCTTCCTGACCGTTAAAACAGAACCATTTAAAACTGAACCTGCAGTTGTTGAAGTCTTTCATCAGCTGTGGCAGATACAGCACCTCCAGTGTTCCCTCCCAGCTTCACCCGTTCTGTGATCCAGGGGTGTTGTAGAACTGCTCTAAATGCAGGTTGTCTTATTAATTCCATGCTTGTCAATCATAGGGTTTATACTGCTTTGTGAATAATGATCAGTCATGAAACAAAGTTTCTACAAAATATATTTTCAGTACCTCTTAAAAACAATTTCAAATGAAACTGCGCAAAGAACGGACAAATGTACTACTACTAACAAAATTTGCCTCAATGTTCAGGGGAGCAGGGCTTCAAAGTTGCCTTTTCTTATTCCATAGTGTAATTTCTGTGTATTAATGGGTAAATTCTTCGGAGAGTTTGCATCTGCTGTGGTCTGCAGTGTGGATTTAGTGTTTTGACGGAGAGATGCCTGGGATGGGACTCCTTAGATTTCTGAGGCTGTAGAACTTAGTGGTGGAGTTTCTTGAAAATCTGTAGGTCATGTTGAACTACAGCATCCTTTTCAGAAAGACACTCCTGATTTAGGTTCTTAATTCATTAGATGAATATCATGAATCCATAAGAAGTAGCAGCTTTGGTCACACAGGTTGTACCTTTGTGGTTCAAAGCAGCTACTTTGTGTTACCTTCCTTGTAACTAAGAGTGAAGTTGAATGAACAGCCTGGGTTTAAATGTGACTAAGAGAAAAGGATTTGCTTTCATCTGATAGCTAAGCTGGTGCCTCAGTTAAGCAGTAAGGGTATGCAGGTTTTAGAATTGTCATGACTTAAAACATACAAAATAACCATACTGTATTTGTGATCATAGCGTGTGAAATGTATCTACAGACTTATTTTGATAGACTTTGCTTTCTGTCTGCATTTTATAAATTTTATTTGTTTATCCTCTGACAGAAAGCTGCACTTGACTTCTGCTGAGTCTGTAGGTGACTTCAGAGGCCTGTATGTGTAAGTCAGGTTAGAGAATCAAGGTCAGGATGGAGAGGCTGCCAATGCCATTGTACAAACTGGCACTTACAGTGTTTTATGTGTCCGGAATAGTCCAGTGTAGCAAGTGTTTGGGAGGAAAAGTTTTCTTTGTTCACAGCATAAACCAAGACGGTTGTTAAATTTCATGCTTAGCTGTAGAGCTCATATGTGATCACTGAAGATGAGGATCTGCCTTAAGTAAAGGAGTAGGTCATTAATCTTTTGAGGGCTGTTCAGGCAGTCTTTGCAAACACAGAGGCCTTGAGGGTAACAGAACTTCAGTAGCAGAACCTACTGGCTCTTGTGTGTCAGTGTGGTGTTAATTAGAAGAGAATAGTAGTATACTAATAAACTTGCATGCTTTCCAGCTGAATTACCAATCTGTTTAAAATATTTTAGTTGCATTTCTCAGGTCTTTACTGTTAATGAAAATTACCTCCTAAGATTTTGTGTATCTGAAAAGATGCAATAACAGTGCCAGAAATGAAATTAATATGCCATGGGAGCTTTCCTAATGAAATTAATATGGTATTTATAACCTTTTTAAAGAGGCTTTTCACCAGTTACAACATAAAATGAACTCCCAGGAGACTAAGATGCTCTTTCTATGTCCAAGCTTTCATACTTCTGCCTGCTTCCTTTCATGATATATGAAATGGAAATCGTGAAATAAAAATTAATTCTTTGATACCCTTCCATGCATTCATGACTTTATTATTAATTGTGAACTTCAATTTTAGGTTAGTGTTTAATTTTTTAATTTGGTAGGCTGTGTTTTTCCATGAGGTAGCAGCAACTAACAGTATGAAATTAATTTTTCTTTTGACAGACAGTGTTTTCCATTTTCTACCAAAATACTTTTGTAAGTGCAAAACTTCAGTTTGAGACCTGCAGTTATAAAGTTGAATTATGTAAATGTTTTCTGATTTGGGGGAGTTTGGTTTTTGGTTTTGGATTTTGGGTTTTTGTTGGTTGGTTTGGTGGTTTTGGTGGTTTTTTAGACTTTCTATGTTTTTGGTTTTTAAATGGTGAATAAAATGTGCTTAAATTTCTTTAAATAGTACTCTTCATAAGGTAGGCCACAGCATGCTGAGGAGAACTAACAGGAGACTGAGTATTCCCACTGTCAAAGGTGAGACAGAGCTAAGCCCAGTGTGGAGTGGGTTTATTTAGGAACTCATAAGAGTTGGGCTTTTATCACGCTTGGTTCCATTTTGCACATCACTCACCTGCTCTGCTGCCAGCACTACTTTCCGTGGGTCTTGAATTCCCTTCCCAGCAGGTTGATCCCTGTTAGTTTGGGAAGGTTGGGTGCAAAGTTGTGCTGACCAGTGTTGTGCCCCTCCTTGTAGTCACCAGACTTGGAAAACACTGACCAGGGTTCCTGGGCATTCCCTGACATTCATTGGTGTTCGTGCATCTCTCATCTCAGGGATTTTCTCTCGTTGCCAGAGTCTGTTCTCCAGTCATGGTCTTTGCTACCTTCTGTCCTGGCCCCTTCTTCATTCTGAGACTTCTACTGCTTTCAGGGAACCTTTATTTTCAACACTCAGACTCTTGTTTTTCCCCAACCAAAATAGTCTGTGTGCAGAAACACAAGATGTGAGCAGCCTTTTAACTGCCTGTCCTGTCTCTGTGCTCAGAGGACTCAGAATGTGACCCCTTGTTCAGTCCAGGTGTCACCAAAGCTTACAAGCAGCCACTACAGCTGGCAGAGAGGATGCCCCAGTGTGCTGCCTGAGAGTTCAGAGTTCTGAGTCCCAGACCCACACCCCCCCAGTTCTCTGCTGCCTGCTGACACTTGCAGTTGGAGCTGGTCTTTCCACTACAACAGCAGCTGATGTGCTTGTGCCAACAGCCGTGTTTGGTGCCCTGAGAAAAACCCTCCTTCTCCTTGCCATAGGCTCTGATCTTGACTGCCACGAGTATCTGGCCTTTGCAGTAACACTTTCATACAGGATTTCTAAGTTTACTTGGTAGAGAAGGAATCCAAATGTGGATTGGTGCTAAATCAGGAGGGACAGCATCTGACTGTCAGTTCTCATCTGGTATGGGGATCTCAAGGTTTACTCTGTGTGGAGGCCTTACATAATGTGAGAACTTTCCCATGCTGCACAACTTGACCTGATGATTTTCAGGTTGCTTTAGTCCTTTAAGGATACAAAAGACTCCCCGTTGACTGTGTGCGTAAACATTCAGGTAAATCTTTAAAACACAAAGGTAGCAATAGTAGCAAGAAAATGTCTTTGTTCTTAGTGTGAATTTTGTTGGTTTTGTTTTTGTTTTTTTCAACTTTTCATCTGACTTTTTTTTGGTTACCTTTGCTTTGGTGCTTCCTACATGGTTCATGTGAGGGTGTCGTTTACTGGACTGGGAAAGGGCCAAGTTTCCCCTCACTGTTCAGAGTCAGGAGTGTTTTCTGTAGCTGGCTGGAGGGACCTGACCTCAGAAACAGAAGGCATTTGGGGGGTTCAGGGTCCAAAAGCATCACTTGTGCATCTCACTGTTAGCATTCTAAAACTTTTTTCAGTTATTAAAACACTTGTATATTTGAAAGAAATGTTAATGGACCTTCTTAGATTGCATTGTAGAAGCAACGGTGTTTTCTCTGGTTGTTTTATTGGTGTTTCAGGATATGTTGAGGAGAAAGCATATAGAATATGAAGAACAACTTCAGAGATACGGAAACTTCTTAATTTTCTCATGCCATAGGCCCTTCCAGGAGCACATACCCATCTCTTGCTCTTCTCTTGCACTGTTTCTGTAGTTTCTGGTTCTGCTGCTCTGAATCAGCGGGTTGTCTGCACATCCAGTGTTCCCAACAATATGCAGTGTGATTGTTTCTTCTGTTGGTTTAACATCCTTTCTGCTGCTGAGTCTCAGATTTAACTGAGGATGTTTCAGCCAGCCTCAAGAACTGTGCTGCTGACTGAAACCAAAGGAATAGTAGCAAAATGTGTGCTTGGCACAGTTGTGATCACGAGCCCTTCTGCTATTCGATTTGGAAGGAAATTCATGAAGGAAATCTCAGGCAGTTTGCTCTATTTCCGTGGCAGAACCAGAAGAGATGTCCTAATATTTTCTATTTTTTATTTAATAAATAAGAGAAAAGGGGTCAGGAACAATTAGAGAAGTAAAATATCACCCTTTATACAAAGATAAAACACATTCCAGATAAGGCTTCCCTGTATTAGTGGCAGAGGCAGATGCTTGACACAGGGGTTTATGAAATGTTAGGATAGAATAAACACATACATATGTGTGTATATGCATGTACTTATAAATGTCCATGTGTGCAGGTTCACCTAGAACAGGAGAGCTGCTGTTTCTGGTGTTCAGTGTAAGCTTTTTCCATAGGCCCTTCCTTTCTTTTCCAGCTATCTCTCCTAGGAATGCAGAGGGAATGTAGTGTAGTGAAGCTTTGGCCATGCTGACTTTCTGAGGGAGAAGATTTGGGAGGCAATAAGATTTTTAGGGAGGGAATGATGCAGAGCTTTTTTTGTTATGCTCTTGAGTATGGGTTTTCTTTGCATTTGGGTTTGTTCTAATGTTGTACCATGGGTGGGGGTTTTCTAGGAGTTTTTTTGTTTCTGTTTTTTCTCACACAGGTTGTTTAATATAAAGATCAGCAGCAGCAAGGATTTGCAGTGTAATGGACAAATCCCCCACCTCATTATTTTGTTCATATATGACCTGGGATGAAAATAACCTCAGAGCTGCAAGAGGTGACTGTCACAATCTCTGTTCCTACAAGACAGCAAATGTTCCCTACAAAACTGTGACGTTTCTTGTTGCAAAGCTGGCACTGAAAGGGAAATTAGGTTCCTGCTGAGTGGCCATGTGGTTATTGGCTTATCATCTCAGATCTCCTCTTATTAAAACATTTTCTGCCCCGTGAAGAATATTTGCAGAATGATATTATGGTAATCACCATCCTGACTGATAGATCAGGTGCTGAAGTGCAGACAGGGAACACTAACAGCTCATCTCTCCTCAGCTGGAGTTGGAGTCAGGTGCTGTAGCTAGGATCTGTAACAACTCCACATCTAAAGGCAGGTAAACCCCACAGTGAGCCAGTGGGTTGTGTTTTGATGTGTGTAGCACCGAAAGAAAGGAAATTAAGTCCCCAATAGATTTCATATCTAGTCATAGGTATCATCTTTCTAGTCTGTCTCTGAGGCTGTTTCTTCCTGCTCAGGAAAGGCAAGAAAATGTATGTATTTTGTGGTTCTCTTTAAAATCAACTGCTTTTCAACTCCTTGGAACAGGACGTTTTGTAAATGTCCACATCCTATTAACCTGCCTCTGCACCTTCCAGCAGCTTGATTCTACAGCTTCCAATCGTTCTCAGCTGTGGTTTACTCAGTATTTGGAGATTAACGCTTGGATTCTGAATTGTACCTTCTTCTTCCCTTGATAGATCATTTAACTGGGGAGTGAGGGAGTGTATAGAGGATAATTGCCAAATTTATAAAAACTGAACAGAACAGCTGCTTGATACATGTGGTAATCAGTTGTATTACTGCCCATGGCAAGTGAAGAATCTTGATTAGCCTGAATACACATGCCCTGATATTTCTGAAAGAAGGTTTTTGATTTTGAGAATACTATGAGCAAAAAGACCCCTGTGTCTGAGGCAACATTTTTAACCTTAGGGAAAGTGGATGCACAGAATACAGCAAGTGATTATATGTTAAACCTGTGCCCTTAAACTTAGGACATGAGCTCTGTATGTAAACACCTGGTGAGTTGGGTTCCTTTCACACGAGTGAGTAACTATACAGTTTCTTCAATAAACAAGATACAGATTGTTGAACCCTTAGGCCATTTTAATTTTAGACACTTAAATTTAGAGTTTGGACTCTCCTTTAGAGCATTGGGTTTGAAAGATTTGGACTGGAACCTAAGAGCTTCACCCTGTCCCTACTTACATTACTGTCATCTCTCTGAACCTCTCCTTCCTACTGAAATTAGTAGCACTTCTTTCTGTCTAGAGACCTTCTCAAATTGCTTTATTTGTTTTTCACTCATTTTGCTTCAGAAAGTGTGTATATTGCAGTTCTTTTATTACAAAAAATGAAGCAGATATGGAATGCGGTTTTTTCACTTAGACATTTACAAGTGGCTACTGTAGGTGGAGCTGACTGTGGGTCTCTTCATTTAGCTGTGCTGTGTGTTCTATGAAAATGGATTAATAGATGAAGCTTGTGGGGTGAGTGGGTAAGAGAATATGAACGGGACATTTTGAGTGAACTGAAAATCCACTGGAATTCTTTCTTTCAGTTCAGACAAACCAAGCAAATTTATTAGTTTTGATTATTTTAATTTAAAAAGCTACTCTCTCAAGTGAAATGATTGTTTTTTTCCAGTGTGTTTATGAAATCTAAGTCTGACATACAGATTTATTGTGTGATGACCATTGCCCAGTCTTAGAAGGAAATTGGTTAAGGGGATGCAACTGTGTCTGAGGGGACACTGCATAAAAGCCATTGAAGTCTTGAAAAGTCAACCAAGCTGTAAAATGGAACCGTACCATCTCTAGATGGGGCAGCTTATTAAGGATGTTACTGAAGGGAATTTGAGGTAAAAGTCAAAACAGTGCCTGATAGAAGTAAGGTTTTTTTTTTTTTTGGTATCAGAACATGGTTAATAAAAATTATGATATTACATATGTTGTTGCTGATACTCCCTAAAATGTTGAAATTATGCAAAGAAAGATTGCTCATTATGGGTATTTTTGGTGTTAACTTATGTTTTCCTGTAATTGCCTGGATTGTAAAGTAAAAGTTACAATGTATAGTGAATCTTTTAGATTTCATAATCAAGAAAACATCTACAAATAAAAGAAAGTTGTTACCTCTGTACAGAGGAGAGACTGACAGACAGACCCTTGTGTTTTGGAAGGGGTAATAGTCTTTAATATACTCAGTTTTACCTGATAGCTCAGCACAATTGCATATTCAACCTGTTACTGCAGTTCAGCACTGGAAATCAGATCCAGCACAGAATGTGCTGGAAGGTATTAAAATCAGATCAATGGAGCTTTATATGAAACCAGTGGCCTCCAACTATAGACAAATGTAGAGTGAAGTCTGTCAACCAGATTTCTGGGCTGGGGTATGCTGCAGACACGTACTGGAGTTCCAAAATACATTAGGGATGCTAATCTATTATATTGTTCCCAGTGTATTTGAAGTGACACTGTATTCCTTTAATCACTCTCCTTTATTCTCAGCAGCTCAGTGGAATTAAGCTTTGGGCCAGACAGTGAGGGCTAGAAGCCATTTCTGTGAGCTTTGCAGAAAGCAGCTATCATGAAGTGTTCTTTTTTTTTTTTTCATGTGTAATTTGGGAAGAGAGTAGTGTTATTTTCCAGTGCCATGGCGAAGTTAATATACATTTTATGCACCATTTTTGTGTCATGTTTCAATGCTATCCAAGAGCAACTGTCAGCAAAATCTGTCACCCCCCACCTCTCCAAAGCCACAAAACAAGCTCAGCAGTCCCAGTTCTCTCAGAAATTTCTGTTACTCATACAGTTGTTTTTTTAATTATACATGTCAACAACTGTACAATAACTGCACAGTCATTCAGGCACAAAACAGAGCTCAAGGTATGTGCCCTCTCTTGGGGGAGGCCCCAGAATGAAGCAGCAGTTGTGTGTCAGGAAAGGGCAGGGGTGAGAAAGCACAGCAGCACATCCCTCCAGGCCTCTGGGCATGTCCTGGTGGACACAGGCTCTGGGCATGTCCCCAAGAGTTAGAGAAGTAACACAGTAAAAAAACATGCTTGCAGTTTAGGAGGGATAAAAGCTTGCTCTTTGCCTTAAATCACTGGCATAATTTTCATTTCTTCCAGAGCATGAGAAGCAGTAGTTGTTAAAAGTTCCAGCATGCTGTCTCTCGCACCATTTTTTTTATGATAGTTCCGATGAATATATTTTTTTTGTCAACAGTGTTTCACTTTTCTACATTTTAGACAGTCTAAAGGAGCTTGACTTAGATGATGGAATATAGCTTTCTCTGAGAAATATATACTTCTGTCTGTTCAGAAATCCCATGAATGGGCTACAGCTGTTAGATGGCAGAGGTAATATCCAATTTGGGTTGTGCTCCAGATAACAGAATAAATAGATTACGTAGAAAATTGCTTAGGACAAGATAAAAAAAAGTTAATGGAGTGCATTTCTTAGATATTTCATGGTTTGGTTGGATACATTAAGACTAGGCTGGAATAGTTTATCTTTTTCGATAGGCCAGGTTATACAATCTGAAAGAATTTCAAGTCCTGAGAACATAAGGTTTTCTAATTGGTTGGTGTGTTTTTACTTTAGAAAGAGCTGTGAGTTTGATGAGATGCCCTTCTGAAAGGCAATCAACTTTGATATAGGAGATTCTGTGTATTGAAGAATGAAATCTGATAGTTAAGGCTAAGTGAGAATTGAATTCAACAGACACACCAGGGAAAAATATCTAAATCAAAGCAACTAAAGAAAGGAAACCCTGGTACTGTAGCTTTCTGAAAGGATGCCCTACCAAAATAGCTGTGAAATGTATTCGTAAGAATGGAAAACAAATACTTTGAATAAAGAAGTGTAAATTTGTATTATTGAATACTTTACCATGCCCTTTTCTATAGGTTTCAAAACCTTTGAAAATAAATTCTTTTTTAGTATATCATCCAATTAATTTTAAAATTAATTCTATTATTCAAACAAGAATTATATCGTAGTGTGACAGCTTAGGCTGGAGGTTTGAGACAGAATTTACTGAACTTTCAGTCTAGTGTATTACAGCAATCTGCAACCGGGGAGTTAAAGATGGTGTACAAATTGAATAATTAAATGATAACAGACTTATTTTTCTAAAAAGCTGCTCATCTGTCAGAAATTATTATTTTGGTTTTTTCTTGGTACACATACATTTTGCCTACAGTGTGGGGGGTGGTTTTGCTGTGGGTGTCTGAGAATGTGCTTTTGATTGATGAGCTGAGTTGTTTTTTCAGGTATTGAAGCAAATAACTGTTGAGGCAGAAACCCCAGAAACTGCTGCTCCTGGAGGGAGATGCAGAGCTGCTGGGGCACAGGATGCTCCTGCTGGACACAGAGGTTGCTTTGGTTTGGGAGCTGCCACTGAAAGTCACATCCGGCTTCCCAGTCTGGATCTGCACTTGTGATTGTCTCTCTCCAAAAGCTGAGTATGGCTGTGGTCAGAGAGAGATGGAATAGAGAAGTGAAAATTTTCAGCTTTGGGCACTCTAAAATGTGATCTTCTAGTAGGAAAACAAATTTAGCAACTTACTACATTAAAAATACTTATATTACTGCAGTAGCTTTGATTTCATAGCTGTTGTGTTTCAGGAAGTTTTTTGATTTGTTTTCCTCTCTAGGAATTGGATGAAGGATTCCCTATAAATAATAGTGTTATTTCTGTTAACTTCCTTGTAATTCCACATCATCCCCGCTTCCCTGCTATTTTGTTGTCTGTGTCTCAGGACTCTGTCTTCTCAATAATTTGGTTGATTGAACAAAGGCCAAGAGGCTTTTGGGGCTTTATGTTGATACCTTGGTTTACCAGCTTATCTTCAAGTAATATTTACACCTCTGACAACGTATTCTCTGATTCTGTATGAATCGCTGGTTTACCAAGGCAACAACTTTGTTTCTCTGGCTATTTTACTGTTAATTTTAGAAGGTGTTTTCCTCTCTTCAAGCTTGAAACATATTTTGGCAGCTCATACCACTCTAAATGAAAAAGCAGGAAGAATTGGAACGTGGCAATGAACATAGCTGTAGCATGCTGTGTTATTTTTTGGAATATCAAAGTCCAAACAGCATTTGACATGTTTGCTTCCTCAAGTTGAGGAAGAAAAGGCTTAAAAAATGAATTCTGTGTATTTCCAAGGTTTTCAACAAAGGAGCAAATTAGGTATTTGAGTAGCTAGGAAAGGAGTAGGAAAGGAATTAACTCCTGGTTAATTCATTTCCCACCATCTCCTGTCTACACACTGGGAAGAGGGACTTTATTTTAGGTAAATTTTAACAGAGCTGGTTTTCCTTGCAGTCATTAATATATCCCTGTTTGTGGAATATTTGTCACATGGTCCTATTGCCATTTAAAGGAAAAAAATTCAAATAATCCCTTTAATTAGCTATGATTATTAAATTAATTTGGAATACTAAAGTCCAAGTTTCCCTCCAGGCTTAGTAAGAGTTGACTTTGCAGCTTCCCCAGACAGCTTTGTCCACTGTTAGGGACACAACTGATTCTACCAGATACAGTGCAAGACAGTAAATATTTTGATATTATTTAGACACTGGAGAACTCCTGTTGAACTTAAGTGCTCAGTTTACTGAAAGGATGCTTACCTGCAAAAATCCTCATCACTTCTACAGTGTCAGTGGTATCACTCAGAGTTGCAGTTATTTGCCCCATCCATGTCATTGAATCAGAAAGATCTCTGCAGAAGTGGCAGAAGCTGCTTTGGCTTTCATTTTGTTGACCTTTTTTCGCTCGTGATGTTTTCCTGGCAATTTTGAGCTTCTCACTCTTTTTTCAGTCAGCAAGATCTTGCAAATTAGTGGGATAGATCAAAGTGTTTCTAGCTGAAGTTGAATAATTGCTTTCACCAGTTACTTTTTTGGTTGGCTGTTGTTCATTTTGTGAGGTTTTTTTTTTTTAGTTTGGTTGGTTTTGGTTTGTTGTTTGTTTGTTTTCTGAAGAGGCTGATGCTTTAAAGGATGGCCAGACTGGCTGTGACAGGGACTCCCTGCAGGGTGTATACACAGGGTCAGTGTCTTCAGGGAGTGAAATCCTCCTTCTGGTCTTGTCATTTGGGAATATTTGCAAGCCAAGTAACTTGCCGAGCTCTCTTGTCTGTCTCAGGTCATCTGGGTGCCAAAGCCTTCCTCTGCAAGGTCACTATTGCAGCACTGGTGCAGTTGTCCCACGACCTTTGCCTCTGACACTAAAGTGTCCCATCTAAAGAGGGGTCAAATTCTTCACAGGAGGGGCCAGGGAAAAATAGATTTTGTGAAAGGAATCAGCATTTCTCTTCCTCCTTGCAATAAATGGTAGACAAACTATTGAGGTTGATTTTGTGAGATGGAAGGTTCACGCCTGCTAGGATACAACTGTGACAACAAACAGAATATAGCAGTTTTGTTGTTGCTGTTTTGACTTCAGAGAGGGGAAAACCACCCTAGGGTCTGTTTCATTCTCTGCTGGATGCCATGCCAAGGAACATTTTAATCCTTTTTTGGAATTAAACCCTGCTAACTGTACCCCACTGTTGGGTAACCTGCTATTATCAGTAGTTCCTATATACATCATTCTAAAGAAGACAAACTTGAGGTTTATTCCAAGGAAAAGTAATTTATGTATTTTCAGAACATACTTGGTAATAAAAATTCATCTTACATTTCCAGCAGTCTGACTGAAAAAGGCCTTCCCTGTTATCCACACAGCACAGTAAAATCTGTTCTGTTGGTCTGACAAGCTGCAATTTATTTATTTGTACAATAGGCAAACAGTGCAAAAATTCATACTTCAAGAGCTACGTTAGCAAAAGACTTTGGTTGGAAATCCAAGGACTAAGACATTGGAAAGTGACAAAAGAAGTAGTTTTGTAGCTCAGTGTCTTGTGTGTACTTATTACAATGCAGTCTTTTGTAATAAAGTCATTTATTAGGTCTCAATTTTAAAGTTATAACTTGAGCATTTCTGACATCTCCAAAAAGAGTGGCCCCAGAAGATTTTTTTTTTTTCTATTTAAAACAGTGCTTTTGAAGATGAACTTTCTGTTTATCAGTTCCTCTTCCAGTTCAGCAGATGGGTTTCTGCTTTGCAGATACTCTTTGAAAGTTTTACCTGGTACTGGTTTGAATAGGAAGGCCCTTCACAAACCTGGGAGGTTTGTTTTGGAAAGGTTCATGTGAGATCAGAGGTCTGTGAAGGCTCACACCCCACGCATACAAGTGTGAGGGGCACCATCCTGCAGTTTGGATGGCTCTGTATTTAGAACTGAAATGTTTTCTAAGAGGCTTTGGGCTGCCCTTTATGAATGAAAAAAAATTATTTTTTTGTGAGATATACTAACTACTTCCAGAGAAAGAAAATATCTTAAAAAAAAAAATAATCTCTTACTGTGCCTGACAGTCCACAGGTTAAAACAGGCAAGGGGAACATGTGACTCCATTAAATGGTGTCCTGCAAACTGCCCAAGAACCCTGGGAATGCAGGGGGATGGCAGTGCCTGGCAGGTGTGATGCAGGGGACTTGTCCTCGGTGCCCACCCGTCCTGCACTGTCAGGTACAATCTGTGGCTGCTGCAGCACCAAGGGACAGCTACACTGCTGTAAAAGGGGGGGGTTTAAAACCTAAAGTTAAATCTCTTACGATTTATTGTTTGAAAGCAGGTTTTCAGTGCTGTAGGAGCAGTGATCTGCATCTGTGTGAGGTAAGAGCTGGAACAATGAGTTTCTGCTGTCTGTGCTTACAAGAAAAGCTTTGCAAAACTAAAAATTAACTATTTATTAGAAAAAAAAAAGGATAAGAGGAGATCTAATTGCTGTCTAAAATTATCAGAACAGAGAAAAAGACTTATGGTAGTAGGAATATATTTTTAAGCATAGGGATGCTATAATAAGATCTGTGACTTGGAAACTGGAGGTAGATAAAGCAGACTGGAAGCAAGTTTATCAAATTTTCAGTTGCAAGTCTAATTAACCACCTGGAATTTGATGGGTTTTCCATCAGCTGAAGTCTTTAAATGAGTGCTGATTGTCTTCTTAAAATCAATTATGTAGCTTAAGTGAATACAATCATAGAGTCATTAGTGTTGGAAAATACCTCCAATATTTCCAAGTCCAACCTTTGACCAAACACCACCATGCTCACTAAACCATGTTAAGTGCCACTTCAACTCACTTATTGATCCCTTCCAGGGGTGGTAACTCCACCACTTTCCTGGGTTTATGAGGATAAAGTAGTAGGTTTTTTTAAATGATAATGTACTCAAGACAAATTTAATTAGTTGAAACTCTGATTTGAAAAACATTTTGTCTAATTTTTCCCCTTCATTCATTACAAAACTATCAGGAACCTTTTATTAATAACTTTCCTAAAACAATTACATTTTTACATCTCAAATTACAGAAATGACTCAATTTTAAGAAAAATTAAGTCATAAAAGAGGGGAAGAAAAAAACCCAACACCAGTAAACACCTTTCTGTTACCTCTTTTTAGAAGTCCAGTTGAAGAAACAGTAAATATTTCAGTTTATTTTTTTTTTCCAGTACAGATCTTGACAACTGAAAAAAACCCCACTTTTGCTGTTTTCTGGACATTTAATATTTCTGTGGTCATTGCATTTAGTGAAAAAATTAAGACCAAAGCTTTCTCAGTGTATCCATCATTCAGGGTGCCTAATTGGATGAATCAGGAAATTGGTGGATGTTCTTTTCAGAGAGAGTCTCTTATGTGATGAATTGGTACATGTTGTAAATCATGAGGCACTGTCCTTCAAGGCAGCTCTTCTGAATAAAAGCCTATGGCCACTGTAAGACTCTTGCAGGACATAGTACAGGCTGTTGTTGTGCTCATCTCTGGTAATTGTTGGCCTCTTTTCTTCTCTTCTTCATCTGTGCACAGCACTGTATAAATGTGTTTCACCTTCCTTGTTCAATATGGGCAGTTACAGCTGCTATCGAAGTAAAATCCTTTCCCCTTCTGTGCATTAAAAAACTTAGCTTATAAAAGTGTATGGGAATATACTAATACATACATTTATACATCCTTATAAATATACTAGCGTTTTCCAAGAGCTCGTGGTTTGTTCCTGAATTCTTGACATGAATCTGGATACAGTGGAAAAATATCCAAGTTCCCTCTCACTGCAGCTCATCTGTGTCCACTACGTGTTTTGTACCTTGCTGCCATCTGTCCACTGGCACACTGCACAGATAGAGTAATAGGGGAAAATTCCAGTTAACTCTGAGCAGCAAACAGGAGCTGTTGGTGGTTTTCTGGTCCATGGAACAGCGTCAGGTGATCCTAGACTAGCTTTTGACCTCTTCTTCATTTGAGAAGGTATTAGCCCTTAAATATGTTGCAATAACTAAATATTGTTTTAAACTGAATTTAAGGAACCTAGACAGAAAATTTGAGAGAATAATATAAAAATGTAGAGAATGTATTACTGTATATCTAGCTATGTGTAAAGTACTTACATTATGCTAATTATCTGGATGTCTAAACTAGTTCAAGGGTTCAATGATGGTCATTGCTGGAAGCCTTTCTCCTGCAGGACTCTTCCACAGGAAATCCTATGTTCTTACAAGCAACCAGCTGAATTTTGCATTATCTGATCTGCAGTTTTCAGTAACTTGCTCCCCATGACCTGTCCCAGTCAGGTAGCACTGCAATATTTCTGGATGTGAGTGCTCACAGCCCTCACTGGGTCTCCCAAGTGCCTGCAAGGTCAAGAGAAGCACTGCTCAGGTAGAGTTTGTCTGCAGGCTGTTCTGTTTGGCTCAGTTGGCTGTACAGTTGGAATAGTCCATGGGGGACAGGACTGCTAATGGAATAAATCCTGGCCTTCTCCGAGTACCAGTCTCTGTGTTATCACTCTTTGTATCTGTGTTCATTCAGCCTGCAGGGAGCTGCCAGACAGTTCTCTGCTGTTTCATGTCTGAAAATAATTTGAAAACCTTTACTTGTTTTAGGAAAGCAAACTGAGATGCTAAACGTGGATAAAACAAGGAAGGGGCATGTACTGGAGTGGATTGTAGAGGCGTTGCTTAGCTGCTCTGGTGGGAGTCTGTGAGTATTCACACAAATTCAGCAAAAATCTTGTTTCAGGTTAGACTTCGAAAGTTTGTTTCTGGTCATCTGGAGACATTCACATATTCTAGAGGAAGGACTAATTGCAGTTTAAGTTTCTCCCCAGACATCTCTTCAGTGTTTGTTCCTGAGGTAAAACCCCTCTGTTCAGGGCTCAGCAGAGGGAGTAGGTGGTTTGATGCCTTTGTTTGTCTGATATTATTTATAATGTTTGTTTTGTCCCTATAAGCAGATCATAGAATTGAAATTATGTTTCCTTTCTGATGTCTCAGATGGAACATGCAATTATAAAAGCCAAATTTTCTTTTATTGTGACATTGACAGTATTCACAAGGTCTGTGGTACTGTCATGGTTTGAGAACTCCAAAATCTAATTCCCTAGCTCCATTCCCCCTCCCACATCTCAACCTAGTGTAAGATGTGTTTTCCAGATAATCACATGGACTCAGAATGGGGAAAAGGGAATATATTACAATGACTGTACAAATAAATATTATAATACATTATACACACGATCACAACCATCTCTACCATGACACAAGTATTTACAATGGATCAGATCTCTTCTCCCCTCCAAATGAAAGTCCAGGAGGGAAGAAGGACAGATCCCTTCTTCAGAGCAACAATATCTCTAAGGCAGCCGTCATCTATCTTCCTCTTATGCAGCAGCTGTGGCTGGATTTCTGCCAGTACTCACAAGGGGGAAAATCCAAGCCCCTCTCGGCCCCTTGACGCAGTTAAAGGGGTCTTCCGTGGGCTGCGTTCACCCCAGACAAAGGTTGTTCCACCACAGTCATACCACGAAGCACAGGGGGTCTTCGTGACAGTCTGGTAAGTTCAGGGGACTCAGCCCCTTGCAGAGCTTCTGTGCCCTGCCTCACGCTGACTGCGAGCTTCTTTGTAGCTTGCAGCAAGGGAGGGCTCAAGGTCAACCCCCTACACAATGTCCTGGCTGAGCTCTCAGGACAACCGAGCTTCTTGGCTCCTTGTCATGGTTTGAGATAGCCCCAAAATCTAATTCTCTAGCTCCATCCCCCCTCCCACATCTCAACCTAATGTGAGATGGGTTTTTCCAGACAAAACACAACCAGACTCAAAGTGGGGGAAAGGGAATATATTACAATGACTGTACAAATAAATACTATAACACATTATACACACAATCACAACTATCTCTACCATGACATATAATATTTACAATGGATCAGATCTCTTCTCCCCTCCAAATAAAAGTCCAGGAGGGAAAGAAGGACAGATCCCTTCCAGTCTCTCAGGGCAGCAGCTTCTTCTAAGGCAGCAGGTCTCCTCATCTCATGCATGCAGCAGTAACTGGATTGTTGTAGCTGGATCTCTGTTCAATACACACAAGGGGGTCTCCAAGCCCCTCGGCTCTCCTTCGGTCCAAGCGAAGGCCTCACCTGTGGGCTGCCAGCAGGGACCAGACTCGCGTCACCACAGGTATATCACGAAATGCAGGGGCATCTTCGTGAAAGTCCCTTCCTCAGGGGATTCAAATTCCCCTTTGCAGAGCTCCGTGCTCTGTTTCAAGGCTGCTAGCTTAGCAGCAGCAGCGAGGGGGGCCAAGGTCAACCCCTCCGCATTCCTTCTCCGTCCCGGTCCAGCTTCAGGATGCCTTGAGCTTCTCAGCTCCTCTCTGCAGTGCATGCTGCACTTCAAGGCTCTTTCAAGCAAGAGTCCATCATCTTCCTCCTTCCAGGAGGTCTCAAAGGAGTTTGGGGGGTCTAATATCAGTTCCTACCCCCAGAACTCCGTAGCTCTGCTGCAGGCTTCTGCTGCTTCCTCCGGTTCAGTTCTTATCTGTCCTGGCTCTTGTCCAGAGTCTCTGGACACTGCCGCCGCTTCTGCTCTGTCTCTGCTCACTCAAGATGGAAAACATCTCCCAGCTCACAACTACAGACACATAGTCCAGCTTAACACTGTTCCAAGTCTCTGTAGCCCCCAACTGGGGCTGGGGGGCCCCAGAGGCCCCGAGGGGCTCCGGACCCCTTTCCTCGTGGTTCTACAGCATGGCTGCTTCTTCTAACAACCAAACTACAACTCCTCTCTTCTGGTGCTTGTGATATGTTTACATTTCTGCAGGAGCGCCCATTGGACAGAACTTCAAAACTTCCAGGGGTTTCCACCCCTGGGGGTTATCACTTTTCAGCCTCTGGGGGAAAACAAGGTTCAAACCACTACACTCCTTTACCCATTTAGGACTTCTAATCAGTAAGAGTCCACCCCCTCTATTTTGAGGGATCTCAAAGAAAGTTTAGGGGAGTTTTGCAGTTCTTACCCCCAAGCTTTCTCTCTGTAGAAACTTAGTTCTGTTCTCTGCTGCTGTTCTTTCTCTCTCAGGCTTGCAGAAGTTCTGCCTGCTTCACTGCATGTTTATTTGCTGCTCCATGGCTCTCTTCTGTGGCTCTGTGCCACCGTCTCTCCGGTCAGTGCTGTTCTATCGCTACTCCTGCTGCTGCCCACGGTGGAGAAAACATCTCCCGGCTTAACTACAGACACTTAGCCCAGTCTAACACTGTTCCATGTCTCTGCAGTCCCCAACTGGGGCTGGGGGGCCCCAAGGGGCTCCGAGCCCCTTTCCTCGTGGCACTCACAACATGACTACTTTCTTCTACCACCCAAAACTACAACTTTCTCTTCCAGTCTGGTTGTGATATGTTTATATTTTGCAGAAGCACTCATTGGCTAAAACTTCAAGGGTTACCACCCCCGTGGGGTTTTACCATTTTATAACTGCAGGGGGAAAACCTGGTTCAAACCACTACAGGTATGCAGATGTACACCCATAAGCTAATGTATACAACAGATTCCTTAGGGAAGATGGCAGGGTTTCTTCTCCTTCTCCATCAAAAATTGCCTTCCTGTGGTTAAGAAATGTTTTTATAAGGGAAATGGAGATAATCTGAACAGGGAGTTCACTCTGTCTTGGACTATTGGTCAATATGTGCTTCAGCAATAAAAAACATTTGTCTGGAGTGAGAATTCCCAAAGGATCTGGAGAATATTGACTGGATTGCATTATTTATATTTAAGGGTGAAGCTATGTAGGAAAACTGATTTTATTTTCTGCTCATTGGTAAACATACACAAAAGCTTTTAAGTTTGAGGTAAATTAAAGCCCAATAAAGGCAGTGTTATAATGTATCCAATTTTGCCATCTGTGTTCTGAAGAATTTGAAGTCCCTACAGTGACAGTTCCTCCCTCCTGAAGCCCAGTGTCAGGATGACCTATTCTAAGGAAGTTCAGCCTCTACCTAAGAAGGGCTTTCTGTCTTTCTTCAGTGATTTGTCCTCTGGGATCCCATGGCTTTGTACGTGTGACAGTTTTGTGAGGCTTGTTCTTGTCTGGGTGCTTTGTGAGGCCTTTGGATGATTGCCTGGGAATTCCTGCAGTGACTGTAATCAAACCATGGGACATTCAGTTGGAGTCATAGTCAGAAACCCTGGATGTGTTCAGATCAGGTGTTCCATCGATGTGCTGGAGGAGTGATGTGCACGTGGCTGATAAATCCAGCGTGCAGGAGACAGAGAACTTGGTGTCCCATCTGTCCTAAATACTGGCTTTGTTTTCTCTCAGGAAAACTGTAAATGGCAATGTAAGACAAAATGGAAGGTTTCTTCCCATATTCCATTTCCAGTGCAGCAGCTTCTGGAGAACCTCCCCAGAAATGATGGGGGTGGGGAAGGGAGTACTGCAGCAGGGAGCAGATGGACCAACTCAGTCTTCTCCTCTTACCCTGTTCCATGAGTAATCGCAGATATGTGATTTCAGAGATGGAAAATTACATGTTAATCTAGAAACCTGTTTTATCCGGAAAAGCTTCCACAGATTCTTGAGAAGCACCATGCAAACTGTGTGGGATTCCTGTTCTTGGTTTTTTGTTCTGAAATACTTGGTCTGCCCTGAGCAGCACCAGCCATCAGGAACATCTGACTGTCCTACACACAGTACATCTCTGCTGGCTCTTTGCTGAAGCTATTTATGACTTTTGTAAACGCTATATGAGTGATAGTGATCTACTGTGGGACCTGAAGTCTGCTCAAATGTTAATTAGTTTATTGTTTTTCATAGTGTATCAAAAGCTTTTCTGCTCCATTTAAAGCTTGAAATGTGATTCAGTCCTTAGGATACCCCACAGGTCAGGCAGAGTTTCAGAGCAGGAGGTTGGGATGTGGGATCCCTTCTCTGCTGTGTCGTTGCCCTGGCATATCATCTGTTTGACATCTTTGATAGATGAGTATCTGAAAAGGGAGAGGGAGAGACAACGAAGAGATTTTATTTTCTCCTCTTCTGTATCAGGCATCTCATCCTCCTCTTGGGGTGGGTTTTCCTGTTTCAGTTTTGTCTCAGCAGGAAATATTCCAATTAATTTACGTCACAGATGTACCCAGTTGAAACTCAGGGCTCATTTTGCCAGGCACTGTTCCTGTGTTGTTACATGGAAGTTTTCTTGAAACAGCAATAGCCTCTTTTTTGCAGTCTGGTATAATAACCCTGTACCTCTGCAGTGCTGGAAACTCTGTTTATGGGCAGTTGCCCTGTTTTGTCTCCAACCTTGAGCTTAATTCACTTCCAGTTGGAACCCCCATTATATTTTCTGACTGCTAAAATTGGGTCTGTTTTTTTCCTGTGCTGCCCAGTGTCCTTCCAGTCAGTAACACAGTTGCTCTGTTGGAGGTTTTAGGTTTCTATTCTGGAGTTGAGCAGGTTTTTCCTTCTTCAGGAGGACAGTGTCTCTATTGAATGTTGGTCTCTGGGCACTCTGGATGCATTTTTGTTTTATTCATATATAAGGATGCTCTGCCAGTATTGCTGTGGAACATCTTTGCCTTTTCTGGAAGGATGCTGTATCTTGCTGGGGTGTACAAATGATATTTAAGTTGCTGTATATGTGATTCTTCATTAATTGTCAACATAAAGGGTTAGTCTTCTAACTAATGTACAAGATTATTTTTCTTTCAGTTAAAGGTGGCGTTGACGAAACTCTGCCAGGTAAACTTTGGAAATATTTTGTCCTTGAGCAGAATTCAGTCACTTGTAGTCAGAGTAAAGATATTTTTTCCCTCTAGACTATGATAATATCTATGTTATCAGGCAACAGTGGTTTTATATCACACTTTCTGTTCTTTCTAAACAACTCAGAACTCATCCCTCTCCAACTGTCTTGCTTACACTGTGCATTTCAGACTAAATGCAATCTTGAGCAAATTGAAGTGCAAAAAGAGCTTAAATACCTTTAAAGTAAATACTGACCATCACAGTTTAGTCTCGACAGATTTCTGCTATTGGCCAAGATGTTCTGTTGGAAAGTTGAGCTTCCTTAAATGACATGTTTTCATAACCTCTCACTGGTTTGGCATCACTTTGATCTTCTACCAGCTTCCTGAAGTGCTGTATTTGGTTATTTGAAGGACTTCATTGGTACAGTCCCAGGCACTTCAGAAGTGCTTCTGTAAATGTTCCCCTGTAGTAATTACACAAATTACACACATTTTGAATGCGACCGGGGAAGGAATAAACCTGAGTGGGGTGAAGTCCAAGACACCTGGCACTGTTATCTGTGCCCACCCTGCCAAGGGACATGGGACAGGTTCATCTGAGCCTCTGGGAAAGGTGTGCCTTTGTGTTAGAAACTCTTGCCTTGTGTCATCTCCACCTCTGTTACAGTCTGCTTGCTCTGTGAAAAAACCTCTTCATAGTTTATTACAGGTTAAATAAAGGCATGAAATAGGCTTCTGGAAGGCTTGTGCAATGAAATGGAGCGTAGTTACCTTACAATGCATTTTAGGGATTATTATCATCTTTTCCAGTTGCATGTCATTATATACTGCTTAATTCATGTGACATGAAACTAGAAAGAGATTCCTGTCTTCTTTAGCAATTTGACTTTTTTCTGACAGAGGGAAAAGAATTGATATGTTGATAAGTTTAGGAGGATGACATGGAATGTCCTCTAGAAACTTCCATCTGGTTTCTGCCACACATGGTGCCTTAGCACACATTAAAAAAAAAAAAAAGGAAGACAAAAAGAAAAGAGACAAGCAAGGTAATCAACAAGAATAATTTACTAATTATTTTTTATTTATTTTTAAAAATTAACGCCTCATTTTTTTTCTTTGTATAAATTAATAAAGCAAGAGACATTTGTTGTAAACAAATTTCCCATCCCCCACCCCAAAAATGTGGAACATCTTTCTGTCTCTTTTGCTAAAACATCTGGGGCTCAGTGGAATAAGCCTATGGAGAAATTAAATGAAATGTTACATTTCTGTGTTGTCAGATGTCTGTCAGCCGCAAGAAGAATATTAAATAAATCCTTTAGGCTCTAAGTGCATGGCTTACAGAAGGGCTAGGGGTTTTCTGTTTAAAATTGACAGCTTCTCCCACGTCATGTTAGTTAAGAAACCTATAATATCTAGAGATAGAAGTATGTATATTTATATCTGTATAAATATAGTCATAATATGCAGATATATAGATAATATAGATGCAGTATACATATAATATACCTATATATTACATATAAATTCTATAAACATGTAATATCTGTATACATTTTAACACGTACATGACATTTTCTTTCTGTCAATAAAAACACACTTGTAGTTTTCTACATTTATAATAACTTTATTCCACTGCATTTGACTTCTAGTTAAGAAGATGTTTGTTCATTTCTTTGTGTGTTACTTGGTAAGCTGCTCAAAAATCATAGCAGATGTGGGGGGATTGTGCTACTTTTTACTAATGGGAAGGACAGTTGGCAGATAAAAATCATCAGTTCTAGGGATTGAAGGAGGCAATTCAGCTACAGAGAATCATATTTTTGTTATTGTCTACATTTGTAAGGGTAAATACGGAAATTATTTATCTGACTTCAGCTGAAGAATATACAAAGTGGGTAAGAAGAAATCAGTGGTAATCTGATGTGCATAGCTATCTAGCATGACATTTAATTTTTTCTGTCTATGGCAAGGTTACTTTCATTGTAGCCTAGGTGCTCCATAATGTTGCCTTCTTTAAACCTTGCAAAAGATATAATACAGTGCAAAAGCTTCAAAAAAATCAATCTAGAAATGTGAGTACCTAAGATACTGCTATTTTCTCTTTATTCATTTCTTCTAATAGTTTAAGACATTGAGAAAGAAGTAGAGATGGGGGGATTGTTTGGTTGATAGGTTGGTTGGTTTGATGGTAGATATTTTTGCTGGTGGTTGTTTGTTTTTTTTTTTTCCTTTGGAACAGTTTTGATACCAACTACTGTGCAGAGGTATGTTTGTGTCCTGTACAGCAGAGCAGACCCAAGGAATCTCTTAGCGGGAAAACTCACAAAATGTACTCTGTGTGTACTGGTAGTCTCAGTAACAGATCATATTTGTCACTAAGCTTTACAATATATTCCATGTGTAAATGTGTTTTCTTTAATGTATTCTGGCCTAGATGTTGTGTCTCAGATGAGGGAACGAATTAGATGGGGAATTCCAGGGCTAGATTATGTCAACCAAAAGTGAATCAACCTCTCTTCAGTAAGTTCTTTTTAAGATTAGGATAATTATAATTACTCTGGCTTTACAGGAAGAGAACCTGATACAGAAAAGCAGAGTTACTTGCCTGGGTTGGTGGGAGCCTTTGAAACACACGTTGGAGCTGTGGGAGCAGACTGGGATGCTGGGGGGGACCTCGTGGAACTGCAGCGTGGGTGTCATGGGGCTGCAGCACCAGCTGGGCACACAAACAGCTCCATAATCCCTCAGGCCAGCCTGTGCATGGATAAATATGTGCTCCACTGAAGTACAGCTGTTCCTTGAACAGTGTGGGTTCCAGTGTGGAAATCCTTGACCCACTTTACTGTGGTTAGATGTGCTTAGTTAAATTCCTGGGATTTCTCTTTCCACTTGACGTCAAGTTTTGATGTTGTGTACCATAGCTGGAAGCACTGAGAGCAAGGAGAGACAAATTTGAGGCAAGTGTTGTGTTGTGTCCCACTGAAATAGGACTTAAGAAAGCGGAGTCCTCCTGCTTGTACATCCTGACACGATAAAAGAGGAGAAAAAGAAGGGAGAAGTGTGTGAGCAGAGGTGAAGAGCTGTCATTGCCCTGCACTACTGAATAGGCAGAGTGGGCTGATGTCATTGTGGCCACAGGAACAAAAAAACCCCAGAGAGATGCTGGGCTTGATTACATCAGTTCATAAAATTGGCTTTGCTCTCCTCTTTGCACCACCAGCTTTGATGCAAACACTGATGTAATGCAAGCACACTCAGTAATAGTGCAAAACAACCATGTTGCATTTTTTTAGCTTCAGAGAGGATTCTTTGTAATTGAAGAAATGGTGATTGTGCCACTCATTTCAGTAAGTACCTTTTATAACAGTTGACTAGATGACATTCAGCTGGACTGGCAGAGACACATTTTCCTCTTTTGATGCTGTTTCTAGCACAATCCATAGTTGAAATGGAAAATTTTACTTCTTCATCCTCTTTTACATATACGTAGGAACTTGAATAAATAAGAATGGAAGTCTTGCATTATATTAATGCATTGAAATGTGCAAATATATTTCCTTTTTTTGTTGTTGAACTTCCTGCTTATTCTGCTAGCCTGTGTGAGAATTTGAATGGGTCCCACTAAGAATGCTTGTTGAAGTGGGATTCCCAGCTGGCTTCAGTGGGGGACTTTGGCTCAGCAAGAACACCTAGACTGGCCAACACCAAAACACCTGATATTTATCTTTTGTGGCTTGTTTCAGGAACATGGGTAAAAAAAGATGCACTCATGCTGATCTATTTGCAAAATAAGAGCTTGAATCTGTTTGGATGTAGGTCAATGAAACATGAACGTATAGATATTATAATTAAGCTATCTTGGGGTTTACTGAACATGTATTGGTATTGCACCATTTTTTGGCTGTCTCTGTTACATGGTAGCTGTCAATGTGACTTGGGTTATCCTGTGCATTCAAACTTTACCAGCATGGTTTGAGAAATGTTTAGAATGTGGTTTTGGCAAGTGCTGAGAAGGTGTACACTGCATAATGCTCTTAATAAAAGTGAACCCTTAGGAGTGTTGTGAAGAGAATATAGATTTAGCACATGAGAAATGACAGTAACTATTCCCTTATGATGAGCTATTTGTTTAGCATAATGACAGATGTGGAGGAGGAGGGTCATTTTTGGAGTAACTGAGCATTGTGAGAAGTGAGTGCACACTGGGTTATTCTGCCACTGAAAGTCTGTACCCATGTAAGCATAAAACATCAGTTTGGCACACTTAATCTGGATTGCTGGGCATTTCTCCTTTTAAAATCTGTCTTGCCTGCTTTTAAAAAGTAGGGTTAGGCAGTTAAAAATGGTGTCTTATGCTATAAAAATAGTTAACAACTTTCTGTTAATATCATGCTAAAATCATCAGACAGCTCTGTTGTTTACAATAGGAAATAATTTTGAGATGTATTTAATTCTCAAATTAGAAAAAAACCCCACAGCTGGCCACAAAATTTACAGTTTTCCAAAATATATAGGAAAATTATATTAAAAAAAAAAAAGGGAGGAGGAGTGAGAAGCAAGCATTCAAATTTCCATGGAAGCTCTGTGTTTATGTAAAGTGCAGCAGCTGCACTGCAAACTCCCCTCTCTGGATGACCTCAGTCCTGAACAAGACAGACTGTTCTGGGTGCAGGTGTGATTACTGAATTATTTGTTCTGTTTTGGTATCAGTCAGTTACAGAGAAGTATTATGGGTAAAATTTGTATCCACTGAATAAAGTGAATTGGTAGATTTGGTATTCCACAGTTCACTGTGTGCCTTTCTGCTATTGCAGAAATAGTTGATTTTATTCTCTTGAATTACATTTGTTAAATAGGACAGGCAAGAGGAAGTGACTCCAGCAACAACCTCTGAATACATCAGGCAGGCAAAAAGGCAGGATTGGGCTAAAGATGGTGCTGGATGTAAAAGATAGTTTCGATAGCTGAATTGTAATTTTATTTTTTTGTTCCCCCCCCCCCAAATGTGTATGCTGTTGGCATTGGGAATTTTAAGTTTCTTCTCCATGTTCCACATAAGAAATAGAGCAGTGAAAAATGCTCACATGGGTATCCAGTCAGCCTTGGTTTGAATGTGATTATCCCTGTGAACCTGTCAGTGGTTATCCTTAGATCACACTGGTCAGATGTCAGTATTTACTTATGTTCTGTGTGCCTTTTATCTCTTACCAGTTCATGAAGTTTAATAGAAAGATCCTTTTCCTTCATTTCTCTTTGGTGTCGACTGCCAGAGAGTAGGACTACATGTACTGAAACGTGGCTGCTTTTCTCACACTTGTTTCCAACCAAACAAGTCTGGTCAGCCCCTGGGGAACCCAGGTTCTTGAGCACCTCCTGTGTAGGATTACCTTTTCAGTGTCTTGGAAGAATCAGCACAGATCTAGAACCTTGTAGGAAGATGGGTGCAGTTTTCTCCAAATACTTAACAAATTCAGTGTCTGCTTTAGCAGCCATTAAAGAAAAAACAATTTATTCACCATAAGATATAAGACTTCAGCAGCCATGGCCAATTTACAGTTTGAGGAGGTTTGAGTGGCCCTTTGGCCACTCAAAGTGCAATAAAAGGACACAGCATTTCAGATGATTGGCAATCCTAAAAGGCTTACAGAGAGTGATGGCAGCAACTCTTCTGTTCCTTCTCTGTACTAACATGGTGGTGGAATTACTATTGGCTTTGTGCAAGGCACAGAGCATTGGTACAGAAATGTGTTTGAGAATCTGGGAAAATTTACTTGAAAAGGGAAGTGGATTAACATGAAGATTCCTATGCAAATAGCAATGCACTCATAAACACATTTGTGTTGTGTTTCATGAGCTTGCCATTGCATTGTGTGCTTTATTAAGTGAAAAATAGATGGAAAATGGAAGGAAGTTTGTTCAGACAGCCTGATTTTAAAAACTGATCCAGTGCAATTTCTTCAAATGATCTGACTCTCATTGAAGACGTATGGGGAAATCAGTCATGAATGATAAACCACCTTGATTGGCTGGCATAGGTCAAAGGAGTGTGTAATCCTCTGTACTGCCAGTATTCCATGATTCTCCTGAGCATAAGAATTGTCTGCTACCTGTTTTGCTTTTAAACCATCTGAAGCAGATAGATCTTTCTAATGCAATTGGTAATGCATTCATGGTAGGACTTGGAAACACATCAGCATTTCTAATGGTGGGAAGTAGTTGAAGAGGGATTTGGCAGGTCAAGGACAGCTCAAACACTACCCACTGCTGTTGGAGTAGTGAGACACTGTGGTAAACAGCTGGTGTTTCTGAGTCATTCATTTTGCTGTTCCCACCTCTCTGCTCTGTCTGGGTGTGTGGGTGGCCAGGTACGTTTCTAGGCAGGGAAGTCATTAAAATTGATGTCACATGTCAGAATCATGTTATGGGGGAGAAGGGACGTGGTTGCATCCCTCTTTTACCCCTTCTAAAGCTTTTTTGCACTTACCTCCCTGTTGTCTGTGACCACCAGCAAAAAGGGTAGGGGAGCAATGTAGAGATGGGCAGGTATTGTGCCTCCCAGGAATACAACAGCTTGTACCTTTAGCCTCATTCATGGCATGCCAAGCACTACAGACCACTACTAAGGGGCAGGAAGGGTCTTTCTCAGAAACAGAACTATAAATATCGTTGTATTTACATATTCATTTGCCTGTCTGCTTTCTGGAGGGTGATGGTGGTTTTAGGTTAATGGTGGTTGATCTGATGCCTCCAGGGTGTAAAAGGTAGGTGTGAAACATTGAACTTCAGCAAATGCTTGAATCCCTTCTGCCTCCTGATGAGCACAGTGGGTGCAGTATTATGGTGTGAAGGCTGAGCCTCTTGGGGCTTGGCCAAGGTCACAAGTTAGCTCAGAGTTCCTGGTCTGCTCCCTCTCCTGCACTAACAGCTTGTGTGTACCTTAACACCAGGCTTGGGCATTCTGATTCGGAAAAGGCACCTCCATGTAGAAACTGAGGGCAAGGCTCCTACCTCAGCATGAAGTTACAGGAACCTGGACAGGGTTCTGTATATATGTCCTTTTGTTAGATTGTGTAAAGTAGAGCAGAAAGTCATCCTGCTTATTTTAATAACAAAATCTGACACATCTGAGACTGTGGTGACCAGCTGGAAAAAGACATTGAAATACCCCAAGGTAGTGCCATTCAGCATTCTCAGACAATGAGAATATAACTTGAGATACATAAGAATTGTTTCTTTGTGATCTTTGAACTTTCAGGTAAGACAGTGAGGTCTTTATTTGCTCCAGAAGAGTGTCTGGAAAGAAAATGTCTCTGGCAAATATGTATCAGGTAACACTAGGTAGTAGGTGAGCTTCTTCACTTTTAAGATATTTATCTGAACCAGTCTTGGTGAACTGAGTAACACCTGACTTTGCAGTTACAGATTCAGAGGAAGGAAATCTTGAGCTCTTAGTCACAGAAACCAGCCTGCTTTTCATTTTTATGTAAAGTGCTGCTGCCTTTGATATGCAAATGGTTCACTGTACCCTGTAACCTCAGTCTTCTAGAAAGCAAAAGGAAGGGCAGAGAAAAATGTGTGTGGTGCAGGAAATCCAAAGGATATGGAAACAGGGTTCCTACTCTCTTTCACAGTTCAGTCCTAAATTGCAATAAAGCAAAAAGAGATCAAATCAGTTTGGACTCTGAGGGCAAGGATTGCCCTGTGTCATAAGGGGCATTTGAGAGTTTCTGCATGTGATGAATATAAAAGGTAACTGAGCTGGCTGAATATTGAAGTAGCTGTAGCAAGCAGTAATAGAACTGAGTGGGTTGTAGCTGAGTGACAGCTCATCATATAATCATGATGTTTTCCACTTAGAGCATCTCTGAAAAACAAGAAGGATGGTTTAATTCTTTCTGGTCTTCCTTTAACAAGAGGTTTTGAGTAATTGTTTTTTTGGAAAACCTTCATTGACATCTGAGCTGTAGATATTTATTTTGAATGATAGGAGAGTTATTGCCTGCAGTTCATAATATTTTCTCCCCCACATACCTCATTAAATCAGAGGGAGAATTTCCCTTAGTCATTTTTCTTTTTCCTTAATCTCCTTGTCTTGTCCAGAGGTCAGGCTTGCTCTGCTGGCATTTCACGATGCAAGATTATCACTCAGCACAGCTCAGACTTTGCAGGTTGTGATGTCTTTGCTCCCCATTCCTTTCCCACCCACCCCTGACCCCTGGGCAACTGCGGGGAAGCAGCACAGAAGGTCACACTGAGTCTCTCTGAGTGCAGCCACTGAACCTCCACGGCTCAGCCACACCGTGGGGACGGGGCTGACCACAGCCCACCTTCCTCCTCCCTCAGCCCTCAGTTCTGAGAGAAACAATGGTTCCATGATCACAGAAAACAGGGGCAGGTTCTCTGTTTTCACAAGAAGCCTCTCACTAACCTCCAAGTCAATCTTTTTTTTTTTCTTTTTGCATTATCAGGAGAGTGGCAACTGGAAAATGGCTTTATTGGGTGAAATAGGATTTAGGGGAAAATAGGTCTCATGAGGTGAAGCTAAAATGAACAGGAGAGTGCACTTTACACTGTGAGCCTTTAGGCATCTGTACACACTGCGTGCTCTACTTTTGGGTTATATTTTGTCATCCAGTAGTGACCAAAGAGGTCCTGTCACAGCTGATCAGGTACTTTGGAATATGACCTAGTACTACTCTTCTGTAGTGGGCTTCAGAGCTTGTCAGGTTTTGTATCTAGAGGTGTGTTTTATAGTTCATAAAGTATGGTTCTTTTAAAAGTAAAGTTGCTTTTATTATTTGTGAAGGTGAAACGGTCCCTATGAAGTTGATGAAGCATTGTAAATATGTTTTGGAGGGTGAAACTGTGGCTGTTTTTCCTGTAAAGTCAGCAAACGAGGTGGTTGGTGTAGATGTAAAAGAGTAACTTGAATTGCTTGCTTTTGTGTTCTTTTGGAAGAGGATACCTCTGTTTGCAGCAGTGCACTCCACTGCTTTGCTGAAGTTTGTACAGCTCTCTAACCAGAGGTTTTCCTAACACAGCCACTCCTGAAGTGTCTGCAGGCCTTGGAAGCTGCTTTGCTCCTGACTTTCAGGGACAGTTCCCAGTGTAGCTTTGAGCAGTTACTGCTGGGGGGGGGTTGCATGTGTATAAAATTTAAAAATAGCTTTTTATCAGAAATTTATGGAAGATAAGTTAGAAATCATCAGAAATTAAGAAGTCATTCATCTTCTGCCTAGGAATGACAGAAGGAATGAATGAAGGACATACTTTGAGATTAGTAAAAGGAATAACTTTGTATGCCTGTAATGGAGTATGATAGAAGAGTTGTGATTAGAAACTTTGATTAATGAAAAGAACTAGTGATTAGTAGTAGTTCAAGATCTGTCTTGTACCAAAGTCTGAGAGGCTTGTGGGAAATGATAATGAACGAGCAAGGCAGATTTTTATATATACACATATATTTTTATATATATTTTTTAAACTGGAACACTGAAACATTTTAATATGAAAGTTTTTGAACTACAAAAAAAAAAGAGTCAGTTACTGTTGAGATGTATTGATCATCTTCCCCCGAGATTTGGGTGTATTTGCTTAGTTAGAGAGCTCACAATATGCAGAGGATGTTTAATAGGTGAAGCTCCTGGACAGCTTTCTCTGGCCTCAATGAAATTAGGATTTCTTCCTGTGTGTTCTAATAGATCTCAGACACACTGTCATGCTGATGACGAGGTGTTTGCCTTTATGTGAACAGTCTAAACAGTAAAACTAATCATGCCAGTATATTTGTATGGGTCTAAGCTCTGCCAAATTCAAGACAAAATAAATGTAAACATGACTTAAAAGATAACTTTTTCAACTGTTAAGCCAAATGATAATTATTTTGAAACCTACACCAATGCACTTGCTGGCTTCCTATTATCCACAAAGAAATTTTTACTTCAATGTTTTATGTTAGTAATGATGGCAGTGTGTGAGAGAAAAAATGTTAGAATTGGAATTTAATGTCTGTGATTTAGGGTACAGCACAATTCTTGAGAGTTTTTATGAAAACAGTGAATTCAAATGTTAACAAAAAGCTGGGGCATACCACACTAAATATTCTTTACGAAATTTGTATTTTAGCTTACAGATAACCTTTACTTGATGTTTTTATGTGGATTTTGCTTCAGTATTCTGACTATGAAAGGGGAAAAATTTCTTTTCTTTGCAAATCCTGTGACTGGTTTATATAGGAAAAAAATAATTAAGATTTGAATTACATGTCTTGGGACTTTTGCATGTGTGGAAATGTGGCATAATTTTTGTTCCCTGAAACTTATTCCTTTAAAGAAAGTAAGGCAACAAAATGAGTATTTGTTGAGCTGATAGGTGAAATCAGATAACTTTTTATTTAAAAGCCAAAACAAAAAAAACATTTTCTTCATGAAGTTAAACAGAAGTGGTATGAGTTTATCAGGATAAGCACTGTGAGTAGAAAATGTAACCGTTTTTTTCCAAAGTATTTTCTCAGTATTGGAGTTCCTCTGGTTCCTAATTTCTGAGATGTTTTAATGCAAGTGCACAGATAGATACGTAGTCAAGATCAGCTTCTGGAGTTCAATTTAGATCCATACCATTTTTAACTTTAAAAAAGCCCCTTAGGGCTCAATAAATTAAGAATTCTGGGCTTTCAATGGCTAGGGAAAAAAGAGCTACTTATTTGATAGCATTTAAAATTGAGTTTGTTCAATGAAGTGTAGGTGTTCACAATATTGGGGAGATAAAAACAAGTTTTATGATCTTGTATTTATTTCTCATTCCTGTTTACAGAGACTTGATGGGAGCAGCTGGCTGCAGTTCTGACAGCACAGAAGAGTCAGATTAATTTAACGATGTGTAACTAGGCAGTGAAATAATTTAGTCTTTTTTACTCTTGGTAAAATGTTCCTTGGCTATTGAAGAGAAGGAAGATGTTTCAGTTAATTCACTTTTGTTGTCCCCGAGTGAACAATGGATGTTATCCCCCATCTCCACCTATCTGCTTTGTACCACTTTCCCAGGAAAACTAGTCAGCACTGACTCAAAGATGATGCTGAAACCTAGAAGACCTCAAAAGGTGGATTCCTCTTCGATTGGGGTTGTAGCTGTTTTATTTCAGAAGATGAATGTAGATCATGGATAAACGTGAGAGTTTAGATTTAGGCACTGGAAAAGTGCCTTTGCTTTTTTTTGATAAAGAAGTATGTGTCATGTGTAAGGTCTTTAATTAAAAAGAGAATTTTCCATTATAAAAAGGTGTCTGTAGGTTTTGATCAGTCAGACATTTACTGTGTTTTCTTTATGATGTTACTACAGATGTAAAACATAATCAAGAGGTTTATCACGTGTTAAACTGGAGCTTTGGACAAAAAACCTGCTGCTTCGAAGTGACATGTGCTGCTGAGAGCTAAAGGGAATGTACAGACAGCTTTCCAATACCTCAGTGCTTCTGTCAGTGTTCAATAGCTCTTACAAAAAACACCTTAGTCCCTAATCCTGACAAAACCTCCAAATGGGCATTTCCACTGTGGCTGTACTGTCCTGTTACAGCCTTTTGTGATGGAACCAATCAGAATAAAATTGTTCACAGAGGTTCTTGTTTGCATTTTGAAACTGGAAATCTCACTGTATGCAATAAAAAAACACGTGTAGCCATCATCTGCATGACTGGAAGTGTCTGCTTTGATTTTCAAAGATAAAATTTTAAATCTGAACTTAAACAGTAATTTAATCAATATATTGATTAATAAATGCATTAACATACAGTACTTATTAGAGTTTAATCATGCCAAGATATTACTACACCAAAACCTTCATGAGTCATTAGTGAGAGATTGTCACATTTTGGTTATGCCATAAACAAGACACAAATTGAGTTTTGAGAGTATTAATTACCTTTATAGGAACTGACTGCAAATGTTTCATGTTCTTTCCAGAAAAATTTTCTTGTGATTGTTTCAGTTTGACTCCTGTCATTTGTTTTTCTTTCATTATGTATGAATCACTTTGACAGACTCACCAAACAGCTGAATGTAGAATTGAATACTGAGGTCAAATTCATAGCTTGTGTTGGCAATTACAGTTTCATTTCAATCCCTAATTTACAAGCACAGGTACCAGGCTTTTGCATGGAAAGACATGTTTTGTGTCTCCTTGTCCTTGGTTTGTGCTGTTGGATGAATTTCACCCAATTAGGATGAGACCAATATACTTCCTCTCATTCTCCTACCCTCTTATTTGTTATCCAGTGGGTGCATGCAAGGATGCAGGGATGGTGTTAGCAGGAGGTAGAGAAACCAGGAGAGACTTTTCTGTGCCGTCCCTTCAATGCCTGTTCATTGTTCTACTTCACCTTTTTTCTGTCTAGAGGGCTCCATCCTGGCTGGTTTTTAATTCTACAATAAAACAGCTCTTTTAAATGGACCTGCAGAGAGACAGAGGGGCACTCTGATGGCCAGTGATACTCTGGGTGGTTCTTCCATGCTGTTCCTTGAAGTGTTAATTGAGTTTTGTGAGCGTGCAGCAGGATGTGAGGGCACCAGAGCAGCACAGCAGCCACGGGTCCCTTTGTTTTCCCCACCAGCGTTGCTGATGCACCCCTTGCTTCCAGTGCTCTGTGTGTGGGACTGTGATGTGTGTTGGGAATGAAATGGTGCTGTTGGAAAGGAATCAGATGAACTCAAAGACCTTGAGCACCATTTTTCAGCTAAGAGAATTTTGGTGTAATTACGTGTACTTGTTCCATCTGCACACAGCAATATAAACACTACAGTGAGCTGGGAGTGAAGGGTGGGGAATGCTTCAATCTAGAAGTCTGAAATAAAGACCTCTGCAAGAGTCAAAAAAGCATCTGGGCAATCTCTTAAAAGCCTCTTGATTTGCTATTTTGGCTTGTCTCTTAAAATGCTGGGAAGCAAAGGTGTTTGATCTTTAGTCAACAATCTAAGTAACATTTCGCATATGAAATTCAGTAGGTATTTGTAAAAATGTGCATATAAGTTCCCAACTGCATGGAGTTGTATCTTTGTTTTCTAAATCTTAAATATGCTGGTTTTGTAACCACTACCCCTTGGAAATACTCTGTGTATGAATATGGAGACTGCTTAGTTCTTTCTGGTCAGGTTCCAATAGCTGTTTTCCCTTTTCAGTGGAATTCCACAGAATAGTGAACTTAGACAGTATTCCTGGTGGCTGCCATGAGTTGACCGGGTGAAAGCTCAACTGAACCTGTAGAGCAGGTGGTGTCTGATGGCTTTAAAAATGACCAGTGAAGGTGTGTTATATTGAAATATATTTGTGTGACAGCATATACTTGGAAAAAATATAGCTGAGAGAGTGAAAAAGGGAAATGGAAAACAGAGGTTGTCAGCCTGTCTTTTGTAAAAGAAATATATTTTACAAATCTGTGGATTGGCTTACATAAATACAAAAGAAAAAGCAAGTTGTATATGGAGGAGAAAGTGTAATATGTTATAACTAGGAGGAATAAAAATTAGAAGAATTCCGAGAAAGCAATTATTCTTGGTATTTAAAAATTATAAAAATTATATCCCTAAAAACTTTACAGAATTATGTTTTAAGACCTTGATTAATGACACAGAGTAATAGAGAAGCAGAGTCTAACCACTGTCAGAAATAATGATATTTGGTCCCAGTATCACTAAACAGGCTGTAAAAGAAGAGCATGTGCAGATCATTTTTGGTCTCTTAGCAAGTAAAGGAGGTTAAAACTAGATAAACTACAACATGCTTGCAAATCCAGTCAGAAAGCAAAACATGTAAGATAAAGCTCATTAAACCACTCGGGTCTGTGCTTCATGGCTAATTTACTTAATATTGAGGATTCTTTTAGATCAGGCTGCAGCGCTTTGTTGGTTTGGGGTTTGTTGGGGTTTTTTTTATCATATCACTTTTTTTGAAAAAAAAATAAATCAGTAAATCTCAACTTGCAGATGAATTTTTCATAAGCAGAAAGGGACTAAATATATTGGATCAGCTGGAATAATTTACTCAGTTCTGTCACTGACAGAACTGGTCAAACTGGTAGAAAAACAGCCCTCTAAACTGAGGTTTGAGGTATATTGCCTCTGTTTCTCTAAACCAAACAGGAAGAGGGCTGGACTTACAAGAAGCTGTCATTTGATGTGCTCAGCTCTGCAGGGCCAAAGCAATGCCCCTCCTAGGGCAGCCCAAGTGGGTTCGTTGAGTTCCCCTTTAGAACACTCTTGTCCGGGTTCATGTGTGCCAATGGTCAGGCACTTTCCCTCCAGAAAGTTTCCTTTCTGTTTTTCTTTTTGATAATGGACTTTGTTTAATCTGAATTGGATTGGGATCTGGCTCAAGTTCTTGATAGAAAAGCTGTTGTGATCTCAACAGTGAGATACTGAAGTGCTCGTAACAATCTTGGGAATGGTCAAAGCTGGAGGAAAGGAAGAAATTTTTTTCCCATAATAGTGGTACAGATTAGTGTTCCAGGGTCAAGGTGTGCTTTGGGTATGACAAATGGATGCAGAACAGTACTTTACAGTGTCACTTTTGGAGTAAAACAGTAAAACATGTTCTGGTCTTTTCTCCATCCTCACAGGCACATGATACTGCAGAGCTCCAAAATCAGAAGTAAATCAGCTGGATAGTTGCCTCCTGTCTTCCTAAATAGGCAAACATACTAGGAACAGAAAAGGGGCCTACTTACCTCATTCCTGTAAGTAGCTGTAACCATCCCTCCACCCCCCCTATCAGCATGTGTCCCTGAGTTGTTGTGAAATGCTGAGCAAAGGACGTGGTGAAGAAAAGGAAAATTTTAATTTGTTTTCTGGTTGACAACAATTAAGTGTAGCTAACCAAAGAAACCAACTGAAATTATTAACAGGCTACCAGCATGCCTATTGCCTGTGGCAACACAGAGCTGGTGGATGATGCAGTGTTACTCATTAAATGGCTTCCCAAAGCCTGGATGCTGTGTAAGTTCCTAACCCACCCCTACCATTGCCATGTTGAACTGCTGCAGCAGTTGATCTGTCACTGCAGAAGTTCTGTTTTGGGCCTGGTTCTTTGTTTTTATATTTCTTAGCAGTTTGTTGTGTAATAACATGGTCTAACCCACAGGGTGACTTAGATGGAAGATCCCCAGAGGAACAGCCTTGGTCAGGACAGTGAACAGAACAAGGTGTTTAGTAACTGGTGTTTAGCTGATATCAGCTGCTGGGAGTTGCCATTTACTTGCTGATTTCTCTGTCCATTCTCCAGGGAGAAGGTGGGTTTACCAGTGTGGATGCCTGCCTCATTTGCTTCACCAAAATGAGTTAGGGCACGCAGGAGAGAAGGGGGATTTCTGCAAGTAGAACCTATCATGGTAAGTCAGATTTTGTCCCTGCTTCTGCTCTAGAATTTCTCAGTGATGCTAAATACATTGCTTAAACCAAACTTTTCACACAGAAGTCTCTCTTCCCTGGAATTATGTTATGTTACACATAACGCTTCCTTGGCAGCAGGGCTGGATTGAGATGTTCTTCCCTACTACTTTTTCCTCTCCTACCACATGAGGTCCACAGAAGTGCTTGAGGGGACCTTCAGCAAATTACAGCAGCAAACTACATGGAGCTGAAAATAATTACTCTCTATCACGTACACAAAAAAATGATGAGTAACTGTGGTCTGTAGTTTTGATTGGACACCACAGCATCTATCTTGAATATTACACTAAAATTAAGTACATGAGAACTATATTTTTAATTTTGAGTTGCTAAATACTCTGTAAAATGCAGGTACTCAAAATTAATAGTGTTTTTTAAACTAATCTGTCTTCCTTAACTGTGTTTTTAAAATAGTATAATTACATTACTTGTTGGCACATTCTTAACTAAACTCATTCATGTTTTCTTCATGGAAGAAAAAAAAGACTCCTGAACCTCCCTTCAAGAGGTTCAAAAGCTTCTAGTAAGTCAAGTTCCTGGGGCCACACTTGAATGGTTATGTTCAACTCAACATTTGAAAAAATTGCTGATTTAGTGAGCCCTATCAATTCTGCAAAATGTTTAAAATCAGTGTTTAAAATGAAGGAAAACGGCAGATTGAGGATATAATTAAAGACTGTATTATAATGTTTGTACACATTAGAACTGAATGATAATGTTGCATTCTTGCATTTACTAAGTTTAGCCTACAGTTATTGCCAGGATGTTGTTCTGGCCCCCTTGGCTGTGCATCCCACTGTGAGAACCACAGTCTCGAGGCCATGCACTGTCCAAATTTCAACTCTGTCTGCTTTTTTTGCTAGACTGAAAATGGGTTAAAACATCCTTATACAGAGGTAGAGGACTTGTGTGATATTGGTGACTTTGACAGCTATAACTGTTTTGTGATCTGTTATTATATTTGACCTGCATGAGCTGCAGGTCAGGAAGTGCAGCAGCAGTGCCAGTGTGAGATGCCACATTCCCCCAGGCAGCGTTGGAGGCTGGGTCTTATTTTTTGTACACTGTTATTAAGCCTAATAGTGTTTTGATTATAAAATGAAAGTTCAATGCTTAAGGATGTGAGGGCAAAATACCTTGTAGAGATTAATTTTAATTACTGCAAGTATAAGTTCCCTGTCATTGTTCACTGGGATTGTGAAGGAGTCCCAACAGAAGTTCTACCAGTCCATAGCACTGCAGCATGGAAACTGTGTCTGCCTTCGTGTCTTCATTAAATCATTCAGAATTTAATTTGTTTCTAAGCTTAACCTTGGGTTTGAAATTCACTGTAAACCACTTTTTCAACAGCAATAGTGACTAATCAAACATAGGTTATATGTTTGATACAGATGCATTGCCCTTCTCCCCACTCCTCAGAATAATAATTCTGTTGTCTCATGTCTTCTCTTCTTTGTTGCCTTCATTTCTTCAGGTTTTCCTAGACTCCCACTTCTGTGTTATCCCAGTTCTCACACATCTTCTCAGTGCCTTGTAAAGATGCCCCAGCTCAAGCTTCTGGGCAGAGGTTTCCACATATTGCCCTCAGAGATGCCTGAGCAATTGCACATCTACAAACATGACAGTTTTTGAATTAACTCAGAATTAATTTAAACAAAAGCAAATGCAATATTGTCTTCAAAAATGTTTCCTTACAAGCAAACCTTCATACCAAATCCATATAAACAAACTGGACTGGGTGTGGATTAAGTCAAGCCAAAAAGCAAAGTTAGAATTCACAAATCTTTCTTTCCTATTTTCAAGAATTAATTTTGTTGGGTTTTGGGGATTTTTTTTTTGTTTTGCTTTTTGCATTTCTTTTGTCTCTGACTGGCAAAGGTCACCTCTTGAACATAAATTCTTTATCTGTCTCTGCTTGAACATAGATTCTTTCTCTTCCTTTCAGAAGTGGGACTTGATGTCCCAAACCATCTTAAGGTTCTTGAACTGTTGCTGAACTCATCCATTTTCTCTATAGCTGGTGCACAAATTTTTTCAAAGCTCCAACCTTCTCTGTGGGCACTGGTTTTTATTTAAGCTGTTGAGGATTAAGAATAGTTGTTAGTAAAACCTTTGGGATTCTTGCTGAGAATTTTATAAGTATCCACTTGGATCAGGAGAAAAAGCTGTGTCCAAGTGTTGCATACAGAATTTTTCCTTTGGATCCATTGTCACTTCAGAAGTCCTTGTGAGTTTGGACCCTGCCCTGTGTCTGCAAGTCTCTGTCTCTCTACTCGAGTGTCAGACTAGTTTTGTTTGTCCTTGCCAGGTCTCCAGCGTGGAACAACTGCATTGCTCTGTTCTGCTGGGGCAAAGGCAATCCCTGGTAATGGCTTCTTTAATCTTGTAATTATTTTACTTGGGGCAGTGACTCCAGCCAATTCCAGTCTCCTGTTGGGGAGAGTGGTCAAACAGAGGTAAGCAGTGCCTGCATAAGACAAGTTAGACTCTAATCGCTCATCATTTTGTGCCTAATTTAACTGAAAAAAATTCTAAACTTGATTCTCAAGAGTCCTAACATTGTATGTTTACCTTTTCCTGCCTTGCTTTCAGGTAATACTAATTAGCACTGTATGTACTATCAACACTTATGTGTCTCATCCAAACCAGATCTATCCACTGGGTCTTGTTTGTGCATCTGAAGTATCTAATTCTACTGTATACTTCAGTTAGATTTTGTTTTTCAAGGTCTAGAAAAGTAGAAAATCAGAGTAGACCAGGGAACCTGCAGAGCTGAAGAGAAAGGAGGAAATGAAGTAATCTATTATTCCACCTTGCATCTAAAATTTTTTTGATGACAAAAGTCACTTCTAAGCTTTTAGTTATTTGTTGCAAAAAATAGATCTTTCTTGGATATTTCTTTTACCAGCTTTATGGAACTTACTTCTCTGTGTGTTCCCTGATACACAACTTGGAAAAGAAACCCCTGGCTTAGCTGGCTGAAGCTCCCAGCCAGAGGTGCCGTTGTGCTGCTGCTGGGGCTTGTTCTGTGTGACCAACTCAGGTCCTGCCAAGCTCGAGGTCTGCTTTAACAAGGTGGGGTTCTGGTGTGTAAATAAGCCGAGGGGTCTCTCACCCTCCCTCCCAGTGCCTGCTCTGGGCTCATCCTTGGCACAGGAGTCTTCTAGATTCTGGTTTGTTTTACGCATCTGCATCAGGCATGAGGCATCTGCTGTTTCCACCCCAAGCATAACAAATACTACCTACAAGTTCTTAGGAAACTGCCCCCTTTGGGATGTGGGCAATGTCCCAGAACTTCCTGTAGTGAGTAGGGGATTGTCAATAGGAAATAAAGCTCACTTTTAATTTTCTGATGCAGTTACTATAACTTGTAGTCAGAGTGATAAGACAGAAATGTTATTCGGTTTTATTTGTCATCTTGGCTATTGCTGTGGTGGTATTTTTACAGAAGTATGTTGGCTTATTACAGAGCAGTGACATGTGGTTTTACAGATAACTGGGACACATTACCTGTCACTATGGGCAGCTTACTCTAGAATTCATCATTTGGCAGTTACTGTTCATTTTAGGCTAATTTAAGATGATGTACCATTTGATGGTACTCTGAATTTCAATACTGAATTTGTCCTAGGACTCCTCATTAAGGTGCAATTAATAAAGACTAACTGCTGTATTAGGATACTCAGGCTGCTCTGCCTAATGTGGGTGAAAGTAGAAGTGTGTTTTAATTATAGGCAATGCTCTGTCATTTTGAGATTTAATTGCTAGTTGGATTGATTATTTTAATAACTGTCTATTATGAGACAATTTTATTACATAATAGCAACAATATTTATTGCATGAGGTACATACTGTCAGTGAGTGCAAACACAGGGCTTTGCTTTTCCAAATGTAGAAAACAAACGCTCCAGTTCATGCTTTTTACCTCTGGTATCTGCCTTCACAGGTATCATCACTTATTTTGTCAGTGTGCACTAGACTAGTTTACTTAGTCCTCATGAAATTGAAATACTTTTGCTAATTACCAGAAATAAAGTAAAATACTTCTGAGTCCTGTTCCACAGTGAGAAATGAGATTCGTTCTCGTTTGCACAAACTGTATAAATCATGTTTTTTGCTGTAACTGAATCCATGTCTCTAAAGCAGCAACTTCACAGAGCTTTTCAGGCCAGTGTATTAAAAAAAAAATTAATATGTTAGACAGTATTGTCCAAGGTAGTTTCTCCTGGAATTTCAGCAAATTTTTGTTTGTCTTGATGATTCCTTTGTCTCAGTAAAACTGTTTTTCCAAGGTAGGTGGTTCAAGAGCTGGGTGAAAAGAATTAAATGTATCCTTTAAAAAAATGTTCTCACTGGACGCTTTAATCATTAGGATGTAATTTAAGAAAAAAATATTGACTGGTTTAGTTTAGAGCAAGAGTCTGTCATTCTAAAAAAATACACCTTAATCTAAGAAGGTCTTAATATATTATAACATGAAAATTACCTATATAGAGCAGTAGAAGGATACAGTTTGAATATTTCATGCAGTATACTTTTGTAGTACTTTAACACTCCTTTTTTAGTTATTTAGCATGAAATTCATGAGAATTTCTCTCCCATTGTTTTTACTGTTAATAACATGATGTGCATATGAGCACAGTGTCTACAGACTGAGCTATAGACAGTGGCCACGTGGTAAAAATATGATCTGTATCTCTCTGGAAGTATTAATATTTCAGATAAAGTGATTAGAAAATCTAAGTTTCTAATGTGTTAAACCTTTAAAATCAGAACAGTTCAAAATAAGTGTGTCCATCTGTTCTGGATGCTGCATGGGCTCTGTGGTAGTTTTAGCATTTCAGAACTAAACTATAGCCCAACCTAAGTTCATTTAGTCACATGCTTGCAAGTAAACTCATGTAGTTTTGAATTGCCCCTCTTGAAAAGACAAAAGAATTTCAATAGAATTAAACAAAGGCTATCCATACCTGATCTTTCTTTGTCGTTGGTGTGTATAAGGGCAGAGAGCATATGGATGGAGATCTAGTAGTGTTTTTATAGCTAAAAGAAGAGAGAGCCAGTTGATAAGTTGGTAGGGAAGACAGAGAGGAACTTCTTTCCAAGGAATCATCTCCTCTCACATTTCCTTTGAGCTGTCTCCCTGTATTTAAAGCATGAAAAACTGATGTTGTTTGTTAGACATGAATATTAAAAATCTTTGGAAACTTTACCCATAGAGAATAAAGCCTTGAGTAACTTTAAGTTACAGTGTAAATTAGACTAGTAAGATTCTAAAACCATCTCTTCATGGAACAGTTAATTCTCTACAGAGAACTAGAGGAGGAGCTTTAACACTCTTATAAGTTGAAATGATGTTTGGCAAATAGTAGGTTTCCAGACTGAAAAGGGTCAAACAAACACTGTGGTTAAGTTCCAGACACTTATTTCCTGGTCACATTTTGGTAAATTTGGAACTGAGTCTTACATCCTTTGCTAAATGTGTACTGCGTGTAATTAAGTTCCAAATATTGTTTCACTGGAGCCTATGAGATTTGGCTGTTTCATTTGTATTATTTATTGTAGCTGTGTCATAAAAATGAATTGTGCACTGGTGGTGTAATAAACTAACAAATGTCTTATTTGTCTTATTAAACAGGGAGGGATTAAAAGGATGTGAAAAAGTTGTATAAGTAATTGGATAATTTTTTATGGTGAGGTATTTTATTTTGTGAGGGAACAATCCTTCCCTTTATGCAGAAATTAAGAAAGATTTACACTCTTTTCAGTGACTGTTCTCAACAGATTCTAATGTGTACAAGAAATCACTTCAATATTTTTTCATTGATTTTGAAAGCAGTTGCTGAATTGCTTGATACTGTGATGAAACAAGGCAGTTTGTTAAATACAATTCTGCTTCTTGTGAGGATTAAAGCATCTCTAAGGGGAGATGCCACCCAAGAGGAAACCACTTGTCTCTTCTGTGTGACTCAGTTGCTGAAGCCACAGTTGTCACCACCCTTGGTTATCAAGAACAGCTTTTGTAATAGGATATTATGGGACCTTAAAAATACTGAGGGATGCTTCTTGTTCTTGAATGCCATCTGACTTAGCTACGACACTTCTTGTGAAGCTGGGATGCTCTGGGTGCTGAGAGTGAAACAGCTCGTGAGAGTGGGAGAAATAACAAAGTCAGTGGCTGTCCAGTTATTCTGTGTGCTGTATCAAATCCTTTGCAGTATAGGAAGTACAAGCACTGTGGGAATTCCGAGGGTGCCTCTAAAAGTAACAGAAAAATATCTCTTTTTCAGTAGAAAGAAAAAAGAAAAGGGCATAACACATTCTAGTATTTATGCAGATGATTTCTATTTGAAAGCTGGAGCTAAGTAGAGCTTTATGCAAAATAACTTTATTCTTCCCAGAAGTTCGGCTTTTAAAAGCCCAGCAGTTAAGATAAGTGATTAAAATGGTTTGGTAAACAGTATTATAGTGAAAACTGAGATGCACTGTGGCCGTTAATTTTCAGACCATGTTCTTGAACCAGAAAATCTCCTATTTCTCTTGCATAAATAGGTATAGTAGTCAGATTGTTCAAAGAAAGAAAAGTTATAAAAATATACCTGCTTCACAGGAAAAAATAAAATGGTATCTCCCTGTTCTACAGAATAAGGAAACACTAATATATGTATATTTAGTATTTTGTTATTGGTACAGATATTTAAATACTGCAGAAACATTTCTTGTACTGCCCAAATTAATCCAAAATGTTGACAGAATTGATTGCTGCTTTTAAGCAATATATATAACAGAGAGTTTATATGATATGACTTTAACCATCTTCCTGGAATTAAGAACCTAGAATCCCAAAGACTCCAAAGCACAGCTCAAGCACTTCAGTAGAGCCCATCCCCACCTGCTGACTGCAGGGAGAGCTTCAGATCTCCCCTTCCAGGAGGACTTGGCTACAGACAAAGGATTCTGACATTTTTGCACTGTGTTTTTTCATCTCTTGGTAAGAAGAAAGGCTGATTAGATGGGAAAACTTCAGCTCTAGCATTAGGATCTACAGATCAGGGTTACACTGAGCTGGAAATGCAGATTTGAAATCAGACATAGCTGGATAATACCATGCTAGCAAGGCCTGCAGTCTGGAACTGATACCACAGGGCAGGAACAAGGGAAGGCATTTTTAGCCAGTTTTCCTAAGTCTTTCTAGTGAGACTTATTCCTATCTATCCATGTATCCTTCTTCCCACTTCCACTGAAATCATTGTATGATTTGAAAAATAGTTAGAATTATCCAAGGTAATACAATTCTTATAAAGTTTGTGAAATTTTGTCTGGTGGAGAAAAAAACCCTGAAACGAGAACAGTACTTGTTTTCCAACTTCTTTGACAGCAGATGCCTGGACAGTGCAGCACACACATGGGTCTGGACTAACCTTGGGATGTGCTGGTGACTGCAGAAGTTTAGGATATTAAAGGACAGAAATCCAAGGAAAATGAGGCGTCCTTCTTTCTTCTGTTTGCAGAACAATTTCCTGCGAAGCTGATAGGATTTTCCGATTAAGTTTTCTACATGTGGAATTTATTTATTGGTTCTGTGAACTCATAGGTGTGCTTCAAAGCTGGTATTTGTGTGTTGTTATTAACTAAAGGTAGACAGACGGGTCCAGACAAAACTGAAGACATCTGCACCTTCAGCATTGAGATCTGCCTTCTGTTTCTGAAAAATGTTGGAGCTATTTGTAAATTTGGAAGATCATGGGGACTGTATGTTGCTTATCACGCTTATGCTTGTTAGCTCAGCTTCTTATGGACTTTTGTAATTAACTTTATTCCTTGTTTTCGCAGTCACAGCGCTGCTTTTAAGGCCTTGTGCAAGAATACTGTTTATTTTATCTTTTATCCTCACTGAAGCAGTGCAGCACATTGCAAATGATGTATAAAGCTTTTCTCCTCACTCTTCACTATTTCTTGTCAGAGTAAATAGTGTACGTTGTGCTGTTTGATATTATTGCCAGCTTAGTAATGTCCAGGAGAAAGTTTCCAAGCCTAGAAGTGAGAGCAGAAGTTCTATAAAAGCTAAACCTGCTGAAGTCTTTGCTTCCAGAGATGTGTGTCTAACACATTACTGATGGATTGGTCCATGGACAGAACAGAGAACCATGTGAGGAAATCTGTCCCTTAGTGAGTTCTTGTAGTGGTTTGTAGGAGGCCTGAGAGGGCAGGAGGACTTCCAGTGTCAGCTGTTGGTGGTGACTCTGGCTAGGGTGACATTCTATTAAGTGTCAGACTTTCAAGAGATAAAGGTTTACTGCTTATCTGTAAGTAGCAATGGCAATTATAATATAAATTTCCTGAATGTCTTTCTCTTTGAGAGCTTACGTTCTATCATTTGAATTACAGAGAAAGTAAAGAACTAGATTTTCAACCTCCTGCTGGAGGTTGTTTACATAATTTTGGGCCTTTTGGCTGTGGCTTTACTTTAGGAGACTGACAGCCTAATTTAATCAAGCAGATGTGGATTTGGGTATGTGGAGTAGATATTCAGTCACATAAGCTGTATAAAAATTCACAGGTCAGGTTCAGGACTGTTTGAAGTTGCCCAAGAAATTCTTTGCAACCAAATCCCTTTTGGATGAAATCTATTTATGAAAGTGGTTTATTTTTTATTTTTTTTTAGTTAAAGCCTCTAGTCTTTAGAGATCATCATCATAGAAAACGTTAATGTTGTATATAAAAAAAATGGTAGCTGCTCTATAGTTTCTGAGTTGCATACATTATGTTGCACACAAGCAGATCCACTTTTATCTTAATAAAACAAAAATACTGGCGACATGAGCTTGGTTCTGACCCATGTTCAAATATGTGACTAGTCGATGGTAGTGACCTTCTTTTCCTGACATCATCTCTTTTACTTTGAAGCTAGTGCTTGAAAAACCAAATTATTATCATCTAGATAAAGTTCAGCTTGTACCTTTTCACATTTTTCAAGTATTATGAACTCCCCATAGATGGTTTGCTTTTCAGTATCTACTGATAGGAACTCAAAGAAATGAGCTCGTTCTGTCTGTCATGAAGTGGAAAATGCTGCCGGTTAATTGACTGGTTCAGCAAAGGGAAGAGCAAGAGTTTTTTCCAAAACACACGTATATAAGAGAAAAGCTGACTCAAATGAGTGAATTTGCACATCTGCTGGTTTGGGCTGGGGTAGAGTTAATTTTCTTCCCAGTGGCTGAAATGGGGCTGTTTTGGATTTGTGCTGAACAGGGTGATGATGATGATGGAGATGCTTTTGTTGTGGCTGAGCAGGACTTGCACAGAGCCAAGGCCTCTCCTGCTTTCCTACTGCCCCTCTGGGGAGGGGACACAGCCAGGACAGGTGACCCCAGTTGAGGGACATTCCAGACCATGAGACACCGTGCTCAGAGTATAAAGTGGGGGCAGAAGGAGGAAGGGGGACATTTGCAGAGGTGGTGTTTGTCTGCCCAAGTCACCCTCACACGCTGGGGCCCTGCTGTCCTGGAGAGGCTCCACACCTGCCTGCCCCTGGGAAGCAGTGAACTGACTCCTTGGTTTGCTTTGCTTTCCCTGTTAAACTGCCCTTATCTCAGCCCGTGGGTGTTCTGACTTTTACCCTCCTGGTTCTGCTGGTGGGGCAGTGAGGGAGCAGCTGCTGGGGCGGGGCTGGGCTGGGGGCTGGGGCTGGACCACAACAGCACTTACTCTGTCAGGCAAACTGCCTGATTTAGTGGAGTGACTGACATCAAAAACAAACCCATCGCTTTTTCAAATAAGATTCTGCAAAACTAACCAGGGACATGAGAGTCACCCTGTTTCTCTGTGTTGTGCCCTGTGGTTGGTCACTCCTTAAGCCACCATTTCGATCAGCTCACTTGGCTGCTTTTTTGCAGGAAGAACATGGTTTCAAGCAAACTCTTTTTTGGTTTGTTTGTTTTTTTGTTTTGTTTTTGGTTTTTTTTTTGGTTAGGTTTTTTTTTTCTTCCTTTTATCTGGTTTATAGTCTTGCCTGTCTGTTGAGCATCTGTCTTATCAAACACTGATCTATTGTGGGACTAATTCCTTGCAATAATTTTCTCTCTCTCCCTCCTCCACCCAGCCATTTGTATTTCCTATAAAACCTGTCTGAAGTTAGGGATCTTTGTTGAAATCATTCCTGCTCCACATCCACAACTTTTTATTCTGAACCAACAGTAACAGGGTTCTTTCTTTGTTCTTGGCATTTCTGGCTAATAGGCAGACCTGCTGGTCAGGCAGAGCAATTTTCTGCCTTACGTCTTCAAAAAAAATTCTAATAAATTGACAGTGTGTATTGCCCAAAGTGCTAAAATATTGTTTCTAAAAAAAATCAACAACTCCCAGTCAGCTCTGCTATACATTGAGCTTCTCAGCAGCAGCAAAGCAGAGGAGTTTGATCAATGTCTTTAAAATAAAGACAAAAAGATTAGATGTGTGGAAGGTATTGTCTCTTTGGATAGCTTAAAGGAATTTTTTTTTAATTAATCTACTTTCCCAGGCTTTTTGTTAAAAAAAAAACCAGAGAAAAATACAGGTATTTCCAAAGTCCATCTGTTCGATATGTTTAAAAAGATATAAATATTTCTCTCTGCAGTAGATTAAATTAACAGATATTTATATGCTGAAAGCTCTACAAAACATGTTCTAATTCCTTAGAGTGATGTTGTCATCACACTTGTCAACTAAGGCTCAAGGAGACTGCAAATTCATTTGTATTTTCCCCTCTTTTCCTGTCTGGCTCTCCATGATGAGCTCTTTGTTTCAGAAGAGATTGTTCTTTGTTCTTTTTACAGGTGCTGTTTTCATGTGTGAATTTGGTACATAACTTTAAAAAATGCAAGCACTGTTATTATTTTCTTCAGCTGTTGCCTGTAGACATTAGTACTCAGTGTGGTGAAGGGTTTTATTCCCCCACCCCCAGGCTTATTTTACAATCAATAGCATTTCCCATATTCTTTTTTTCTGGCTTCCTGAATTTCCTGGTTTGTACACTGATATTTAATTCTATGTTCTGCTTTTCATAGAATGTAATAATAGATGATGTTGTCAGTGGCAATTAGAACTAATGTCTTCTTCTTAGAGGTGCTGAATGTCCATTAATGTTCATTAATGTCACAATGTTCAGAAGTTCTCAAAAGTCAGGATGCGCTATTTTAACATCAAATTTGGAATGTCTGTTAGTTGCTAATGCTTTTTTGTGTGTGCATAATTCTTCTGCATTTTCCTTGTAACACTTTACTTGGTTCATCAGCTTTCAGTTCTCCTTGTTGACTCCGAGTATTTCCAGTTAATTATTATTCTTCATATTGCCTGAATTTCAGGAAAAATCACAACTTTAGAGGTAGTTACAGCTTATTTATGCTGAGAGAAAACTTACAGAATGTTACCAAATTGATTTGACTACAAAGAAAGAGGGATTTTTCTTGCTGCTTAGGGCATCTTATTTTAGTTTTTTCTTTTTGATTAACAGCAATTCTTAATTCTAGATAATTTCACACTCATTTTGCTTGAAAATGAAGTGAAATTTATAGCTTTCTAATATGTATAAGTTGGAAAAGGAGTTGGAACACAAAAAAGAAACAGATTCCAAGAAAACTATGGAGAATTATGCTAGTAGAGTACTACTTTTGCCTTTATTTTTAAAAAGATCTGCATGCTTTGTGTTGTCATTTAAAAATAAATAAATCTTTAATAAGCCAGGACTAAAGCACAAATGACCAAGCTTGCTACTTTATGTCACTGAAGAAAAGTGTTTTCACCTTTTCCTATCATCCCTTCAGGGTATCTCTAATTGGAATGTGAGAGGTCTCTGACAAGTTTTGGAAAATACCTTCAGCATATGTCTTGTCAGTATTTCTGTACTGATATTTCCCAGCAGCATATAAATTGATCTGTGCTCCCGCTGGGAACTGGCCCAAGGCTGTGTCACCCTCAGCTGGTACCTCACACCACTGGGATACGTTTCAGTCCATTTTAGAACAGCTCCTATTTAAATCAGTGGTGTGGAAAGAAACCCAGATGTCCTGTGTGACGTGGCCAGGCATGGGGACTCCATTCCCTCCTCTGCCAAGACTGGTTCCTCAACAGCACCTTCAGCTGACAAAGAAATGGCCAGAATCAGGCAGTCTGAAGCTTTGCGTCTGCTAGAAGTTGGCTGTCAGTCCTGTAGGGACTGGTTCACAATCGAACCCTGAACTGATTTTGTCAGTTCCAACAGTCCTCCAAACACAGTAATTGATACCATCAGGCAGACCTGTGCTTATCCAGAGAAAGTGTAGCTGCATGTGCCAATGGGTCATGGAGAAATCCATCCTCCCCTTTCAAAAACATGCTGTGTATCAATACAAGTCCTTAATGTAGGCCAAACCTGAGTTGTTCAACCTATTGCAGGGTGTTCCTTTGACACTGCTCTTCACTAGGTACAGATATCTATTATTTCCTTCCCTGGGTCTCAAAAGAGACCTTTTCAACTGCAGCAGGCTGTCTCTCAGCAATTTCTTCAGGACTTTATTCAGAGATGGTAATTTTCTGCTTAGATCACTGAACAAAGCTTGCCACATTTTTCCCTTTCCACCATGAGAAGGGATATGCTGATTTGGCATCAAAAATAATGTGCTTACACCTTCCTGTCCTCCGTTACCCTGGCAGAAAGTTTTGGAAATAACCCCTAATTGAAAAAGTACGGTGTTTTCCCCTAACACTGACACTTTCAAATTTTTAACATAAGCAAAGATTCCAACAACTGAATAGTATTTATGAGAATTGTGCTTTAATCCTGCTGTAGTAACTATAGGAATTAGTTCCTTCAGGATTCTTAAAACAGGTTAGTGTCCGTTATAATTGATTATAGAAACATTTCAATTCCTTCTCAGTGTAAAAGACGATGCATCAACTTCACTGCATGATTTTCCTACAGGAAGAGCTGAGGAAAAGTTCAGGTTCTGAGCAGCTCCACGACAGGCTGTGACTGCTCGTTCACCAGCACAGGTACTGAGCTGTTTAATGCCTGTCCTGCTGCATCTGGGATATGTTGTTCCCTACTGTGCAAATGGCAGGAGGGCTTTCTCTCTACATGTGTCTGGTGCATGGATTTCAGTTTTCCTGCTGGATTCTTCACAGACTGTCAGCTACTTACACAGCCTAAGTGAAACACACAGTTGTTATACTTACATTATGCGTCTCCGATACGTCGTGACATGAATCATTCCAAATTCCATGTCTCAAAACTTTATTTTCTCCTTTGTATCTCTAGTTGTTTTAAAATCTTAGAGGTGACATTAGGCTAAAGTTTTTAGGAGGAAGAGGAATTAAGTCTTCTATTCCTGTTAGTTTAGTTTTCCAAACTAAATGCAATAACTGTGGAATGTCATGTTTTGCGGGCTGGGGGGAAATCACCAGTTCTGTTTTGCTGCATAATGTGTGTGTGTTCTTTCCTGCTGTAGATGGTTTAGCTCAGTACACACTGAGCTGATGTGCTTACTGTTGAATTCCAGCACATTATACAAATGGCTGGCAAGCTGATAGGTTATATGCTTCTAAGGACTTACAAGGACTCACTTTTTGTACCTAATCTGAATTTCAGAAGTTCAGTTTGCTGTTATTTTTACAGTACTTGTAAAAGAGAGAACTTTCCCATCAGTCTGTCACTAAAGCTGTTGGATGAACTAATTGGTGGGATCAGTATTTTTAAGGGGAATGTGAAAAAATCACCATTATGTGTTTTGCCTTGATGTGAGGAACAATGTAAAGTGAAGAGTAACAGACAGTAAAGCCTTATGTTTAAAATAGCAGCCGAATTGTCTATGGCAAGGCATGAATATGCTGAAGACTCCATTTTAAAAGACTATACTGAACCCTTAATGCGCTGACTGTGCACTTGACACACAATTAAGCATTTGAGCCTTTCCCTAATCTCTGTGTACAAGGAGATAAAGGATGCTTGGAGACTTTTATCAGTAAGACTATTTATACAGAGCTCATCATGCAAACGCTTTTGATGTCCTTTAAGCTTCTGCCTTCATATCCCTGTCAGCTCAATCCACTGCACACATTTTCTGAGTCAAACCAGCATAAGCCAAGGAGGGGAGAAATGTGTTCCATTTCTCACATGGAAGAACCACTAGTCAGAGTAAGTAAGACTTTTCTAGCTAGAGAAAAAAATCTTTTTCCTCATCAATAACTTGTGAAAGACTATAGAAACTTAGGACATAGATAAAGCATTTATGTTTCTCATGCAGGGGTTATAAAGAGATTTCAGGGGATGAAGGTTCAGAAAGAAAGAAGATCTGTTTGTATTAGCACTTCAAACTGTCCACAAGGACTGGTCGTTAAAATGTTACATCACTGAAGTGCTGCCTGACTCTGGGGAATAACAGAACTGTCACAGGTGTCTGCAGGAACAGGAAACATTAAACAGTCATAGATCCCTTGTAGATGAGCTGTAGACTGATGCTGTGTGTTGAATTTTGCATTCTTCCCCCCCCAGTTTTCAACACAGACGTCTGCAGGACATGGCAGTGCCACTTTCCATAGCTAAAATAGAATTATCATTTCTTCAAAGCCTGTCCTTTCTCTTTAAGAGGACCTACATACTGATAGTGACCACCTTCATCCTAAAAACCCTTTCCTGCAGGTGATCTTGTTATTACTTCTTGCATGTTACTGTTTCACTATTATTGGAGATATCTTTTCCCTCATTTTGCTTGAGCTAAATGAAATAACTGCAAAGAACCAGTGAGCAGTGTAACTGTAGGTAAGGCCTTGGTCTGAATGTACCACTTGTACTGAAAAAGCCAAGTCTTAACAAACTAAGCACAGAGTTGACAATGCAGAAGATAATTCTTTATGTCTGGACTTAAAAGGACTTCAGTGTGCATGTGTGGAACAAAAATAATGGAAACAAGCACACACTTGAGATTTTGTGGGGAGATGCTGACCCAAGTTCAACAGATTATTAGCAAAGAAGGTTTTCAGCACTGTGCAGGTGGTCCTACGCTGCTGAGAAAATTGTAGCAAGTATTTCAATCCTATGTCAGAAGTAGAAGTGGAAAATGGAACCCCTTTTGAGTTCAGGACAAGCATTGCATGAGAATCTCAGAAGAGAATTGAGGTACTTCTGAAAACTGATTTGAGAAAGGTTCTTCAGCTCCATGTCAGTGATTACTTTGAAATGTCAGATAAAATAGGGAAAAATTAGGAAGATGCTGTGGATATTCATTCTTTATGAAGAACATCTCTGCTCTCTGGCCTCAGCTGATTTTTACCTTCAAAACAACTGTTTGAGATCAAGTTCTTTGTTTTGAAATATATTTGTAGCGTCTTTAGTCTGTGTTTCCTTGTTTTCTTTGCTAACTTCACACAGAAGTTACTGCAGGGACCGTGCAAATGTAAAAAGATAAAAATCTGTCCCCAGAATGATGAAAGAATTGCAGCTGAGATTACCCCCTGAGCCTTTGGATATCTCGTTCTAATTTTGTTCTGTGCATTTATGTCTCTGTGTAGTTTGTCCCAGGCCAAGTTGGGGTCACACAGGGAGTGTTCTTCAGTTTATTGGCCCTCTGGACAGGGAATACAGCAGGCAGAGTAAGCAGTATTTGAGGTTGATCTTAAACTGCTGAAGCTCCAGTGTGTTTATGAGAACTGCCAAAAAGGGCTGAACTTGCATTTCCTTGTGCCCTGACAATCATAGTGTCCATGGTAAGCTTTTAGATAACTTAGTTACAACAGCGAAGTAAGTGGAATAATTGTTATTGTAGTTTAAATGGTATATTGTGATGTGATAAAAAAGGATGTACAGCAAGCACATAGGTTAAGTCCTCTTTCAACAGAAGAAGTAGGTCAAGTATTGGAAAGGGTTTATTTTTCTGTGCAGCAGATGTGTTGGACAAAATTACAGAAATGGTTCAATCGTTGCTTGTTAATATGTAGCTGAAAAAGGGAATGCACTTTGACTGCTTGATTATTTCCAGGGCAGAGAAGTTACATCTTAGGAGAAGCAGAGCAGCAGAAGGGAGTGTGTCGCTGTTTCCCAGAGCTCATAGGGGTTTCAGGGTGTAGACAGTTCAGTTTGCTAACATTGCATATGTGGAAATGTTTGGGCTTATTCATGGTTGATGGTTGTTTTTACCCCATGCAGTTCAAATATCTTTGAAAGTGTTAGAGGTATTAAAGGTTACTTCTGTAAGTTGAGGGTTTTACAGTTGTTTTTTTTTAAGTTGTGTGAGGGTGATAAAGATAAGGTCATGGGCACATGTGGTTTGACTGCATTTCCTTTGCAATGTGTGACATGATGCTCTTTATGTTATTATGAACTATTAAAATAATCTACATTGGTATGAGGATATCTGTAATGTGGGACATTTGTAAGTGCCAACAAAGAATAATTTTTTGGTCAGATTTTTGATTCTTGCATGAAAATACATCACAGTGAAGGGGAAAAAGAAAAACTGGGAATTGAGTACTAAATATTACATATATTAGTCCATAAACGCTCAGGAGTTGACTTAGAGCTGAGTGAGTTAACACTTGTTAATGTAGGTACTTAACTCATGTTGCAGTTGAGTTATCACACAGACAACTGGCAGGTTTTGCATAAAAACCATTATCTGCTGAGATCTGGCTATTTCTGTATGTATTCTAGGAAATAATTACAAATAGCACATATGTAACATTCTGTTGTCATATCCTAATTCCCACAAATTGGGGACTGTGTTATATTTCTGCCTATTTTAAAAGCAGTATCAGGAGGAATGTTTTCCATGATGAAAAGGTTTGGGCAGATATCTGTTAAATCCTGATTTTGATAAGGCTGGGCCCAGTTACAAGCAGATGAGTTCATTGAATGGATTAAAAAACAGAAACAGTAAAACTGATTGTAAGTACCTTTTAAAATAATAAGGTGAAGATTATAGTAATTGGATTATGTATTTGCAAGTAGCAGGACTTAAACTTAAGAGATAAGAGTAGATTATATGCAAAGGGAAATGCTGTTTCTTTTAAAAATAAACCCCATGAAATAGTGCCCTTCCTTTCTTGTGCTCATCTCTTTTTTTTTTTTTCCATCAAAGAATATGCCTATCCTGATTGAGTTTTCTGCTGAATAACTCTTCACTAGTTCATTGCCTTAGATTGTGGAAGCTTATGAGAATAAAAGTTAGAAAGGTGTATTTGATGATCTCAGGAAAGAGAACTGATAGAGGAAATAGAAAGTGTGAATTGCCATTTTTACATAGGAAAGCCATAAGGAAATTTTTGTACATTCATAATTCTTTTTTTTTAAATTATCTGGATTGTACCCAAGAAATATTCTTTATGCAAATTACTGTATATGGTAATTTATCTGCATGGAGAGTAGTATCCATTAGGCTTCTAAGGTCAAACGTAAGGTTGATTTTAGTAGTTATTGTTATTCAAATAGCATGAGTAAGTGCAATGATTAATATACTACTTCTCTTTTATTTTTTTTCAGATTTCTCAGGGGACAAAATTTTGCTTATTCATACCTTCTACTGTGGCAAAAATGGATTATTTTCCTCACCAAAAACCAGCAGCATAATGCCCATCCAACACCTGCCTCAAGGAACTCTTATTTAAAGTCTATTGTAAGTCAAATTAAACACTTGCTTAAAGGTAGCTATAATCAGCTGTGTATCTATTTACAGCTCAAGAATCAGCAGCCTTAACAGGAGGACTAATCTTAGCAGTCTGGCTTTTCAGCAGCAGCTGTTAGTTGTTAAAGGAAAGCAGAGGAGGAAGTGCTGCAGGGAAGCAGAGCTGGGGCCGAGCTGCCTCCTGAGCCGGGTGTGGTACCTGTGTGTCCGCGGGAGAAGGGGCTGCGCAGAACTGCACCTCAGAGGCACAAAAACAGGATTGAGAGGATGATCTGCATTGGAAATGAAGGCTTAGCCTCCTGTTGCTATGACAATTGATTTTAGAAATTGCAGTGTAGGGGCTAAATAACTCAAAATGAAGGAAACTGCAGGGGGTTAAGCTGTTTTTCAGTGTGTTGGCTCTGGTGCCTACAGGCCCAAGAGTGTCCTTTTTAATGCAAAGCTAACTTGAAAAAGTAATGAAACTCCATGTTATAGGTATCCAAGAATGGTAACTCAGACTTCATGCTTTTTGTACTGAAGTTAATTTTACGCATGCAGAGTATATGATAGCTGCTTTTGTGAGAGAAAACAGTGTTTAGAGTTTTAGGCAACATACCTCCTTCATTTGAGAGAAGGATGACATTTGGGGACATATATTCAATATTTCTATACAATATCTTCTTGCCATATCAAGAAAAACTTATAAATGAGGAAAATGAGGGGACAAAATAAGGAAAAAGTTCTGAATGAGGAAGAAATCTAGCTTGTTCAGATTGCTTCTTTAGAGATATATTCTAGTGGAAGGAGATGTGTGTTACTTAATGAAACTGCATTTAATAAGAGGCCTCAGATTAACATTTGAAATCTTAATTGTTATCATTCTAGTGCAGTATAATACTGCCTACTTCTTTATCACTCCCACAGATAAAAGAATAATTGATACTTGAATTTGTTTTAAAATTAAGGTATTTGTTTTAGGGAAATTCCACCTTTATCAGTGGCATTCCATTTATCCGTTGCATAGCTGCCTTCTGTTACAACAGAAAGAAAGAAAGGCTGTGAGAGCCTTGTGAATTAGGAAAACAGTGTCCATTCTCTGTATCTGTGTTCTTGTATGAAAGAAAAAATGTTACAGCAATGGTATTGTTTTATCCTGAAAAAATGCTGATGCAGGGATGCAAGAGGATCCTTACCTGAAAAGGCTCTGTCTCTTGCTTGGTTTATTTGAGTTCAGGACCCCTGTTTCTGTGGACTTGTTGTTTATCTGTGACGTTTTTTCCCCTCTGAGAATGTTACCATTCTCAAGTAAGAAAAATAGTGTTATGAAAACCCTCTGAAGCTCCATGAAAATACAGTGACAGAGTGCAAGTAAAGGACCTTTGTTGTTAACAGTGATGGCAGGTGTTTCACAACATTTTATGAGGACTGAGGTATTTTAAGGTATTGAGTGTTTCCAGCTTTCCATGCTGTTTCTTCAGTGGGAGTGTGCCATAGCTCTTAAATGCAGAGTGATCTTTTCAAGTTTTCTACTTTCTTTAATCTTAGCCTCCAGTCATAGGTTATAATCTCTAAATCTTAAATAAATCACCTCAAAAGATAATTTAGTGCTGTCCTTTTTCTATAGTTCTATCCTGAAATAATTCAAATAAGCAAATAATAGACATTTTAAATAGCATTTCTGAAAATTGAAATGTAGCTGTGTTTTAAAAATACTTCCCAGTTGGTCTCTGAACTCTGATGGTATTTGTCCTAAAACTGAACTTAAAGTACTTGAACAGTTCTCTTCTTCTTTGATGGTTCCCACAGGGCTGAGAATTCTTCAGCACAGCTTCTCTCTTTGTCTGCAATATACTTGTGTGTCCAATGTATCCATTCAGGACTACACAAGATACTGAGGAAAACTGATGCAAGTCAATTAAATTTAGGAATTTGGAGAGGGCAGCTTAAATCCCACCAAGTCTCTGTGTGCACTATCCCATTCATAATTAAAGTGGCCTCCAGTGAATTTAGTTTCATTCACTTTGAAGGCAAGATGAGCCAGACCAAATTAAGGCCACGTTTTATTCACAGATGAAAGTGTTTGCAAAGGAATTTAATGGACAGAGACAAATCCAGCAAAATTAACTGGGTTAGTTTTTCTGAGGTTCATTGTGTAGACAAAACTTCAGTAATCTTAGTTGTCTTGTAATCTGACATGTTTTGAGAGTCCACATTTTATAATGGACATGTACCCCCCCACTTTCCCATCAGGTCTAGTGCACTTTACCTTTTGTTCAGGTGGTTACTGTTGTTTTGGATCGTTCAACTAATGCCTTTTAATCTATCACTGTAACTTCATGCGCTGGGAAGATCCTTCCCATCAGGCAACTTTTTAGAGCATTTTTTACAGGTTTTACAGAACTGGGTGATTATTATTGCCAGGTAGCTGTAAGTGCATGTCCCAGAAGCACAGCATGGGTAAGGCTGGAGGGGACCACGGGGGTCACCTGGTGCAGCCCCTGCCATCGTGGTGTCCCTTCCCTAAGGCAAATGTGCAGTGCCTCTGACTGGAGGGATTGGCCCTTCCAGTGGTAGAACTCAGTCAAGTGCAGCCGATTTGAAGGGATCAGATACAAAGTGGTGTTTGATTTAGGAGCTGGTCTTCCTAGTTTAGTACAGAGGCTTTAAGGAGCCTTTTTGGTGAAGTGTCCAACAGGTTAAACAGTACAGTTTGTACAGATATGTTTCCTGAATAATGTTTTGTTTCTGTCATTGAAGTTCTGTGAGCAGCATGGGTTTAGCCATATAAAACAGATTGCTAAATTTAGGTTCACTTCATATGTGACCAAAGTGTATAATATATATTTAGTTCTATGGGAGATATTCTTCTGCCTCTGAGGTTAAAAACTGGCTTTCACCTCTATATTCTTGGCAGCTAAAACTAGAGGTTATTTGAAGATAAAAGGCTGTTTTAAAAAAAATAAGTGTGAAGCAGGTGGAGTAATCTCTAATTTGAATTGGATGAATACAAAGTCTAGAAGTAAAATAATTAAGAGATATGCTTGCTTTTCATTCATCTTTAAAATTCTGTGCTGTAGGAGTCTGAGCATAAATATCTGCTCTTAACTTCAATTATTAAGTCCAGTGGAATCTCTGAGATCTGTTCTGAGAGTGTTTGGCTTAAGCAGGTTTACGCATCGTGGGGAAAAGCTGCCTTGTGTCCAGTGATTTCTGGCAGGCTGGAGTATCCTTCTGGTGGACAGCATCAGTGCCATGCAACTTAGGGCAGTGCCAGAGTGATTTTGGAGAGGTTGAGAGCCTGGAATCTCTGGGAACAGTGAAATCACAGCAGAGAGTTAGGATGTCCTGAGTGAACAAAAGGTGTGGAAAATCTCTTTGTAACCAGTTTTGTAACTTGTCACTCAATCACCTGAGAACGACTTTTGTTAGGAAACAAAGCAAGCTTCTGTTTGCATGTGTTTATTGAGATACTCTGTGTCTTTCCAACTAAAGTCATCATGTCTAGGAAAAAGCCTGTCTTGGGAACTGAAGAACTTTCTGGGAAAACTTGATATAAAAATTTCTGTCCAGTTGTTTTTATGGATTTATGGGCTGGTGCAGAACTGACCAATTAGGGTGAACTTCAAAATAATTAAAGGAAAATCCCCAAATGTATTTCAGGTATTTGGTATTTTCAGGTGTGACCTAAATACACACCTGATAAGCATTATAGGTAGAAATAGATGATTCAGGTGCCATTGATGTGCATTGAAAGCCCTGTATCATCTGGGATGGCCACATGGGACTGGGCACTATGGCACAGACCCATCACCTTCTGGAGCAACAGCTGAAACCCAGATAGTTTCTTCACACAGAGGTGAGGAATCTTCACTTGTGAAGTACCTGGAACCCAGATAGTCTTCACACAGAACTTCCTATGTGAAAGCTAGAATAGCACCAGCTCTCTGACAGACTGTTGGTTGGTTGTTTTCTTATATTTGGATTTAGGTGGGGCATTGATATTACTGTAGACTTATCTTCTGCCACCTCATCAATCGATTTAAAATATCCTCCTCCTTAGCTTTGACTGTCATTCTCTGAGCATAGTCTAAGAGGAGAAAGAATTGATTTAGGTCATTCCCTGTGAATCTGAGGGAAAAAGTACATTTCAGACCAGTGAGCAAATTTTACAGTTAGCAAAAAAGTACCCCGTGTCCACTTTCTTAAATGACCATGCTATGGACTGTCAGCACAACACTTCTACCCTCAGCTTCTACCAGCTCCCTTAAAGCTGATGTTCTCTTCCTAAACCAATCTTCCCTACTGGACTTGACTGTTTATTGTTTTTCACTTAATAGTTTTTATCAAATATATGAACATTTGGCAAAGTGTTACCTGGCTCATCTCAACATCCACATTGCCACTCTCAGTGAAGTTCGCCTTCACGAGGAAGGCAGCCTCAGAGAACATGGTGCCGGTTACACACTCTTTTGGTCAGGTAAGCCCAGAACCGAAAAACATCTCTCAGGTGTCGGCTTCATGATCAAAAACTCTATTGTTCCCAAACTCGAAAATCTGCCGACAGGTCACTCTGACAGCATTATCTCCCTACGCCTTCCACTCCACAACAACCAACGCGTTGTCCTCTTTAGTATATATGCCCCAACTCTCCAAGCTGACCCAGCTGAAAAAGATAAATTTTACACTGACCTGCGCTGCCTTACCCAGAAGGTGCCTGCAGATGATAAGATCATTATCCTTGGTGATTTCAATGCCAGAGTAGGTAAGAGTTTTGAGGCACGGAAAGGAATATTAGGCAAGCATGGTGTTGGAAACTGCAACGATAATGGTCAACTCCTGCTAGAATTCTGTGTGGAGCAACAGCTCACCATCACTAACACTATCAGCAGAAAAATAGTCTGAAGACAACCTGGATGCACCCCAGATCTAAGCACTGACACCTCACTGATTATGTCTTGGTGCGACAAAGAGATGCCCGCGATGTCCTCCATACCCGCGTGATGCCCAGCGCAGAATGCCAAACAGACCATTGACTTGTGCACTGTAAACTCAACTTCAATCTCAAATTCAAACCTAAAAGGGGCAATATCCCAAGGAGAAGACTCCAAGTTAACAATCTCCAATCAGCCACAGTAAGAGACAGATTCCAGGCAAACCTTCAAACTAGGCTTGAAAACCATTCCACAGATTCTGCAGATTCCTCTCCTGAAGCAATTTGGCACCATATTAAAAATAGCATCCTGCAATCCTCTGAAGAATCCTTAGGGTTCTCCCTCAAGAAGAACAAGGACTGGTTTGACAAAAACAATCAAGAGATCCAGGAATTGCTGAGGAAGAATAGAACCGCCCACCAAGCACACCTTGCACTGCCATCCTGTCACAGAAGAAAAACAGCCTTTCATCTTGCATGCAGCAGGCTCCAACAGAAACTCCGTGACATCCAGAACAAGTGGTGGATTGATCTAGCTGAAAAAACTCAATTATGTGCAGATACAGGTGATCACAAAGGTTTCTATGAGGCCTTGAAAACAGCATGCAGACCTACATACCAGGTCCAAAGCCTTCTACTCAGCGCTGATGGCCAATCGCTTCTAACAGATAAAACCTCCATTCTGAATCGATGGTCTGAACACTTCCAGACTCTTCAGTACCAATCGTGTAGTCCAAGACTCAGCAATTCAGTCCATCACACAACAACCAGTAAAGTATGAATTGGATACTGCCCCCACTTTAGGAGAAACCCTCAAGGCCATACAGCAGGTGAAAATCAGCAAGGCAGCTGGGGTTGATGGAATTCCACCCGAAGTCTGGAAACATGGGGGCCTTGCACTCCACACCAAATTTCACGAGTTTGTGGTGCGCTGTTGGGAGCTCGGCGAACTACCATCTGACCTTCATGATGCAGTCATCATCACTTTGTATAAGAAGAAAGGAATTAAATCAGATTGCTCAAACTACCGTGGTATTACTCTGCTCTCCATTGCTGGCAAAATCCTGGCAAGAACTCTTGAACAGACTAATACCCACTATAGCAGAAGGAATTCTACCTGAAAGTCAGTGTGGTTTCAGAGCCAACAGAAGCACCACAGACATGGTATTTGTCCTCAGACAACTGCAAGACAAGTGTAGGGAACAGAACAAAGGTCTCTATGTAACCTTTGTTGACCTCACCAAGGCTTTTGATACTGTGAGCAGAAAAGGTCTGTGGCAGATTTTGGAATGTTTAGGTTGTCCCCCCAAGTTCCTTAAAATGATCATCTCACCCCATGACGGACAGGTCAGATATGGCAATGCACTTTCTGAGCCCTTTCTGTAATAACCAATGGTGTGAAACAAGGCTGCGTTCTCGCAGCAACCCTTTTCACAGTCTTTTTCAGCATGATGCTCCAAAGGGCCACAGCAGACCTTGATGATCAGGACGGGATCTACATCCAATACCGTACTGATGGAAGCCTTTTCAACCTAAGGCGACTGAAGGCCCACACCAAGACCTTAAACCATCTTGTCCAGGAGCTGCTTTATGCTGATGACATTGCCCTCGTTGCTCACACAGAAGCAGCTTTGCAGACACTGCTGAGCTCTTTGGGCTGGAAGACAGTTTAAAAAAAAAACAGAAGTTCTCCATCAACCAACACCTCAGGAAGTCTTCCATCATCTCCATATCACCATTGGCCAATCAGAGCTCAAATCAGTCCAGCAGTTTAATTACCCAGGGAGCCTCATCTCCTCGGATGGTAAGATTGATAGAGAGATAGACAACAGGTTAGCAAAGGCATAGAGAGCTTTTGGAAAGCTTCATAAAAGAGTATGGCGAAATAAACACCTAAAGAAAAGTACCAAGATCAGTGTTTACAGAGCCATAGTGCTGTCTACTCTCTTGTATGGTTCCGAATCATGGGTCATCTACCCCCACCACCTGCGTCTCCTGGAACGCTTCCATCAACGCTGCCTCCGTACAATCCTAAACATCCACTGGTCAGATTATGTGACCAATACATCTGTTCTAGAACAAGCAGCAGTCACAAGTATTGAGGCCATGTTACTGAGAACACAGCTGTGCTGGGCAGGGCACGTCTCCAGGATGAAGGACCAACCACCGCCTCCCTAAGATCCTGCTTTATGGTGAACTTGCCACTGGCTGCCACATGAGAGGAGCCCCAAAGAGAAGATACAAGGACTCCCTTAAACAACATCTCAGCCTTGGCCATATTGATCACCATAACTGGTCTACTCTGGCCTCCAATCGGGAGGCCTGGAGGCACACCATCTGTAACGCTGCTGTCTCCTTTGAGAACGGACACAGGATCACCCTTGAGGAGAAAAGACAACGTAGAAAGAATTGTGTCTTGCAGAATTTACCACCTAAGGAGTCTTTCTGCTGTACCTTTTGCAACCGGACGTGCCTGTCTCGTATTGGCCTTTTTAGCCACCAACGCGCTTGCAACAAACGTGGGTAGAGCCCTTCCCAAATCTTCGTTCGCGAAGCCTGGCCATGAAACCTAATAAAGAGTGGAGCAGAGGAATGTAATAACCAAATAAAAACTCTTTGGCTTACTGAAGAATGTGTCTGTGGGACTGTAGGTAAATACCTTTTTGCCTGCAGAAAAGAATGAGAAATTCCACAGCCTGAGCTCTAGACATTTAAACGTTTCCCTAAGAAGAAATGGTCTTACTTAATGCATTGGTTCAATTTCATAATATTGTCCAGGTTGTAGAATTATGGCATTGCCCATCAAATGTGGCCTGTCAGAATTACTCCCAAAGTCTGGAACTGTGCACAAATGGGGCCTTTCTGCCTTCCTAGTCAAAAGCTCAAGCTCCTGAACATCCCCCCCAGGAGCATCTTTGTCTGGGGCCAGGGCAGCCAAGAGATCAGGGCTGTCAGTGGGCACTGGCCTGGCCACAGGGCAGGGACAGGAGAACAAACTGGGGGGAACTGGTTTAATGCAATCCATGGGTGTCTCTCCATCAGCTTCCTCAAGCACCGAGAGTGGGCATCTCCCTGATGGTGCTTATTGCATCCTTATCTTGAAAACTGTGGAAGATCTTGGATGCAGTTTAGTCATTCTGTCTTCCTGAGGATTTGTGCACTGTTCATGTGCTGTTTTCTTTCTGTTCCTCACTTGGGTTTTATCAGCTGCTTGTATTCTGGATGCACAGGGTGGGATTTGTTTCAACATCCTTGCTTTTGCTTCTTTGGTTATGAGTTACTAGTTATAGATACCCTGTACATCTCTGTGCTTCTTTCGAAAAAAAATATCTTCATATTGTTTAACTGGGTGAAGCTATTTGATTTTGAAGAAGTCAAATTTAGATTCAGGTGAAGACTGTTTGCTTCCAAGTATGGCTCAGTTTTGAGAGAGGTACTTAAAGGAGAAGAAAAGATCAAATATAAGTGAGATTGTATTAAATTGATTTCAAGGCCTGTTAACCCATCTTAACATTTCAAAGTAATCAGTAACTCCTCTTTAAATACATTCAAAAGGGGTTTTTTTATAATATGCAACAAATTATCCCCTTTCACTGCCTCTTGTATTTGCACTGTATAAATAAGAAATTAGTTAGGGAAGAAATTTGGCTAGAAAAGTAAGTGAAAACCAAGGTCTTCGTGTGTTGTGACATTCAAGATGTTTCAGTTTCCACTCACCTTGAAGTGCCATGTGTGTGTCACTTGTGACACATGTGCAGTGAGAGCTGCAGGGATCTGTGTGTGCACAGTGTGACCCACAGGACTGATGCTTGTTGAGGGGGGTGTAAGGGAGGAGATCAAACACAACCATCCACAAGTGTGGGTATGGAAAGTATGAGTTGTGTTAATGGTCTGACAAGCCATGGAGAGCAAAGGTGGTGCTGGTGGCTCTTTAGGTGAGGAGAGACTGTTCATCTGGGGAGAACAGTGAGTCTGAGAACCATCTGCCTCTGACTCACTGCCTCCTTTACAGTTTATTTTCTCTTTTTGCTTAGTAGTTTTTACTATTCTATCTGGGTGGGTTTTCACAGCTAATGGGAGTTTTCTGGCAAAGATAATATTTTTTAAAGACTTTTGTTGTTGGGTTTTGTTCTTGGTGGTTTGGGGCTTTTTTGTTTTCTTTTTTTTTTTTTTGAATCTAAATTCTAGAGAGCTGAGCAAACAACTTCCTTGGGGGAAAAAACAGTGTTAGTTCACACTGGGAAGGGAAGGGAAGGGAAGATCCTGCCAATTCTGCTCCTTCCTTCCAGAGTGTAGGTTCTATGAGGTAATTCTGAGGTGATGGTGATGTCATAAATGCAGAGATTGGTCTTGTCTTCTGCTCTTAAAAGGATGTCTTTTTCTTACTGTTGAAAATACTGAAGTAATGCTGATACTGAGACAACTCATGAATTGGCTTCTTCAGGCTGATATTCACTTCAGCTTTCCAAACTCATGAGCAGTTTACCCCCACACACAGTGACTGTACTTGGGTGCCCAGCTGGTGCATTTTAAATTAGCAGTCATTATACTGCTGAGTCACTTCTGATTGTGATCTCAAATCCACCAGTGCTTTGTATCATCTGGGGCAGGTTCCTTTAGCATGTTGCTTATGTTTCTGTCCTGCTGACTAAGATTCGCTTCATTCTTTCTCCTGGTCACTAATTAGTTGTATTCAGTGTCTCATCATCTGTTTGTACAGGTGTTAATGCTGTTTAGTACAGTGCATCTATGTATGAGTATTTCTTAAAAATAAAAGTAGCATTTTTTCCCTGCATTTGTGTTGGAACAGATTCAGTTGCTACAAAGCTTAGATGCTGAGTTTGGCCATAATCCCTTAAAGTAGTTCTCTTCCCAGAGTGTCTGCAATCCTTTTTAACTAGTCTTCTCAGTATTTCCAGCTTTCCTTCTGTTACTACATCTTGATTATGTTACAGTTTAGGAGTGTTTCCCCTGTGCCCTGGTGATCCAGTGCAGTTTGTGGTCCTTCGCTGAACTCACTCCAGTATGTCCATGTCTTTCTTTTGAGGGTCCAGAAATGGACATAATACTTCAGATGAGTCTCACCAGGGCTGAATAGAGAGGAAAAGATCACCTCCCCTGCTATCCTAATGTGGCCCAAATATAATGATACAGTTGTATAAATAGTATAAAAGCATAAATGTTTCACCACCCTGGAGGTGAGAACTTCAGGAAACAACTGGACATGGCAGTGCTGTGGTGTAGGTGACAAGGTGGTGGTTGGTCAAAGATTGGACTTGATCTTGGAGGTCTTTTCCAACCTAATTGATTCTGTGATCTTAAAGGTCCCTTCCAACATTAACAATTCCATGATTTTATAGCCCACAAACTTTTAGTTAGTTGGAGTAAGCTGGGTTTAGCAGCCAGTCCTCATGGATGAGGCTGAGAAGGACCTCACCCTCCTGGGGCAGAAGGTTTGCATTCTAGCAGGGATAAGTACTTGCAGAAAAAGGCAATTTCTAAGAAAGCAAAGGTGTTCCATTTTTAAGGTTAATATAACCAGGTAATTGCATGTGAAGTAGGAAAGGACTGTGATTCATTTGGAGGACAGGGAAATCAACTGGTTTCCAATTTCTTTCACAGTGTATTTCTCTGTAGCTGTGGTGCAATCAAGAGCCAACCAACATCATCTGCTGCCAGTAGGAAATCTCCATGTCAGTCCTTACCCTTGGCACAGGATAAAGTTGCAATTGAGCCTATGAGGAGGAATTAACAAGAAAAATCCAATTCATGTTCAAAGGTAAACTTTGACCAATGATGAATAACAAGTATGAAAGTAAAACCTGCACTTTTTCTTATGTTGTGTATTGTTTAACTTCATCCTGTTTGCTTTGCACTATTTCTGCAGTGGTGCAGGCAGGGTAGAAATATAGAAATACCTTTAGGATAACTGTGTTTTAAATTCCAGCAGTCTTAATAGGTTGACTGGCATCAACTACTCTTGTAATGCCTGCTTAAATTTTTATTTGATATTTGTAGAGAACGCTGCAGAGGTAAGAGTTTCCTGTTTTCAGGAATAAAAAAGTAGGTACAAAGCGCAGTAGAGCAGATGTATTTTTGTTATGAATAGATTTGGCAAGAAAACTTCCCATGCCAGACATTGTGTCACATTCACATGATCTGCTTCCTAACAGGTCCCTGGGTGATGGTGCCCCCAGGAGAGTTCCCTGGTAAGGGTGTCTCCCCCCCAGACTGCTCTTAAACACAGTCACAACTGCTCAGCAGCTACAGCACTGAAAGAGAATAAAATAATAAAACAAATAAACCCTGTAAATTAGTGTAGTATCAGCTGTGTCCCCTCCCAGCCTCTTGCCCACCCCCAGCCCAGTCACTGTAGGGGCAGAGCAGGACACTGCCAAGGGCTATGGCTGTGTGAGCACTGCCCCAGAAATACAATATTGATGTTTTTGTTATCAGTGCTGCTGCAGCCACAACTCCAGAGAAGGAACGAAGAAAATTAACTCCATCCCAGCCAGACTCAGGACAGTGGAGAATGTACAAATGACAGAAGTTGTATTGACAAGGCAAATAAAAGCACAAATCCTAAGCTCTGTCGTGTCTGTGTCAGTATTAGGAAGGCAGAAGGGCTCTAGGCTAGCCAGGCATTTAAATACTTGCTAAACCTCAGTTTATGAGCAGTGACAATGATGTGGTGATTGTGCCTTTAATGAACAGAGCCTGTGGTTGGTTGAACTGGAGTCTTCAAGTTGCAGGATTATTTACAAGCTGCATATAAGAAAAAATCAATAAAAATGTGAAATGTTAAGATAGAGAAAACCTTTCAGTATGAGTGATGGACAGCTTCTGGGCTAAGGCAGAGAGGGATGAGAAATGCTGTTTATTTTAATATGCTGTAACATGAATGTTTTAGCATTTTTAATAGTCTTGTTTGGGGAAGAGAGAAACAACGTGGGTTACATCACGTTGGAGTACATTCTAACCCCTGTCTCTCCTTGGCAGATGGATTCTTTGTAGCCCACCAGCGAGTCCTGCTGCTGCTGCATGTCTGGCAGCACCTCTGGATGAGCACATGACTCTTGATATGGATGCAGTCCTGTCAGACTTTGTTCGGTCCACAGGGGCAGAACCAGGTCTGGCAAGAGACTTACTGGAAGGTAAGGTTTTGGGACACAGCCCTTTCCTATGTTCACTGCTGAAGGCAAGAACCAGTCATAAAAAGAGAACTCTGGTCCATGGAAACAGATATTCCTTAGTATTCTTGCTAAGTCAACTCTCATAATAAGCTGACCATAGATGATACTAAGGCAGGGGTTTCCAACAAAAGCCTTAAAAACTTCTTAATGTTAGATTGCTGTGTTTTAAGAGTCATTCCCTAAATGTTTATGTGCAAGGGAGGGAAGGGAGGGCAATTCTGTCATATTCAGCTGCCTGAAAGTAGTTGTAAGAGTTTCTTAGCTCAATGTGCAACGCAGGAAAGTTTAGTCTGAAGGGACTTATTGTAAAGTGATAGAGACACCAGAGATATTTTTGGGGCCCAGTGATTAATCTGCCTATGTGAACTTCACACTATGGGAGTCAAATGACTATGTTGAAAAACATCTCAGAAACCATATCAGAAAAATAACTCTGTCTATATTTATTTATTTATTTATTTATTTATTTATTTATTTATTTGTAGTTGGTTTTAGGTTTATAGGCGTAAAAGTGGAAAGACATAGTTGATATTTGAAGGTATTTTGTACTAGTTGACTTTGTTCATGTCTCAGTAACAAGGTGTGGTACATTATTAACACTGAGGCACACACAGTGCTGCAGAATTTCCCAGTTACCTGTTATATGTACTAAAACCTCGGAATACCTTGCTAGGAATATCAGCATAGGCTTGCTATATTTAGGAGCCCTCTGTTTTGTCTGACTGATTCGATCAGCCTGTCATTCTAGCCCAGAGTCTGTCTGGGTCTGACGGTCTTCTTGAAAAAGAATATGAGAAGGTTTTCTCAGCAATGTCAGGACAGATTGTCACTTATTGTGCTGACAGAGCATTGCTAAAATTGGAAAAAGAGTTCCTACATATCAGAGGTGGTTCAGAAGAGTTACTTATTTCCCTTGTTATAAAGGGTAATGCTTCCAAATAAATACAGAATTTTTCTATGTTGAATTTCTCACTTCTGTAGATTTATAAATTCACATCATACTTACAAAGAGATAAGTGATAAGCAATAAGCAATTTATTATTCTGACAGGCTTATAAACATATGCATCTAGCCCAAATGATTTCCTCTGACACAGGAATTTCTCAAAGTAATCTTGAGAAGAGCAACCCCCCACCCCATGGTGCACAAGGCTGCAGGGAATGTTTGTACCTGGGCTTGCAATGATGAGGCCTGTGGTTTCAATCAAAGCTGGAAAACAAGTGTGCACAAATATTTTTCAGAACTCTAGAGGTTTGGTTGTTTGTAGCCCCAAAAGTGACTGTCATAGTGAAATCTGAGCCAAAAAAAGCCCTGCTAGTGTAGACCCTCATTTCCATGTAATCACAAGTTTTGGGCAGTTCTCCTGTGGTGCCACAGCCCTTCACAGCTTCTGTGGAGTGACATCTCTCTTTCAGAGCCATTGCTAATACTGTTTCTTTTATTCCTCTTTTGGGGGAAATTTCTTCAATTTCATGATCCTGTAGCTAATCAAGGATACCAGTTTCTGCTTCCTTATCCAATTATCTTAACATACTAATCATTTTGCTTTGTGCTGTGGATGTAGCAGGACATTATTGTGCACAATATATGTGTTCTTCATCCTGGCAACAAATGGGTGAATTAAATACACACTGTTGTACGAATAGCTGAAAAATCTATACATTACATATAGATTTTCTGCATTGCCAGGAGCTGCCCTGAATGTGGGCTCAGCTGATGTTTCTATACTCTGCCTATCCTGCTGGTAAAAACCCTGCAGTTTTCTTCCACTGAGCTTTTCATTGAGCACAGCTTCTTGTCTCACTGTCTCACTAAGACATTCCTCTGGTTTGCTTGACACATATCTTTCAGTAAGTGTCCATTCCAGATTTGAAATGGAGAGACAAAGAGATTTAAAAAAATACATATATTCACACACGTGTTGATTCTAATTTATTTGTGTCTGGTTATTTTTGCCAGCTATTAGTATCTTAAGATAAGTAATAATATAAATCAATTGCTTTTGTATCTAATTTTGATAAGCTGAACATGTTGAACTGCAAGTCTTGCTTTCAGTCTTTATATTTTCTCTGTCATTCAAAGCAATGTATACAGAATGTATAAAGAATGTATGTATGTGTTAGCTATTTTGGTATTCTTTTCAGTACAGAGATTTCCTTTTTGCCATCACATTGCATATGCTGTTGTTTATATTTTTGGCCAAGTTTGCTTTAGTACTGCACAGGGAGTTTGTAGTTAAGTCTATGCTTGGTTTGACATTTCAAAGTTAATAATTTTAGAATTCTCTACAATAGTTTAACTCTCATGGAACTCAGATTTCACTGACCTAAAATCTGAAAGGCATTTATTCAATGATATGAGAACTTTTATCATGCACTTCTGTAAATGGATGTGAATGCAGACTTTTGAAGCTGCACCAAAATTAAAAATTAATTTGTTTTTCATAGTTCTACCTAAGAAATTAATGTTATTTTCTTGACGTTGCTATGTCTGTGTTTAGGAAAGCCTTGTACCTGTCTAATCAGCAATTCATTGGTGGATAAAATTGCATTAGAAATGGCTTAGTTCGTATTTGTCCAATGCACAAATTGTGTTTCATTCCTACTTTTCAAATACTACTCATTGAGATTTAAAGACCATTTGTAGTTAGTTCCTATTTGCTGTGTGAGACACAGCTGTGGGAATGACATATACAGGCTTGGACAAAGTAGAAAGCTCTGTGGAGGCAGCAGGGGCTTAGCATTTAACAATACATAGACCTACACTTTAGTAAGTCATCTCTCTTAACTTTGGGGTTTTCTTGACTTCATCTGGATGCTGTCCTGGACCATCCAGACTACTTCCATCCTTCTCTTCAGTTGAAAGAACAGCCTTCTACCAGCCCTGCCACAATTTTTAGCTACTATTACAGCTGAATTATTAAAATGGGAAGGACAATTCTTTCAGCTTGGTTATGATTGCAAGACTTTGCAAAGCTCATCCTTCTTATTTAGGACTCCAGGGAGGGCACTTGGTCGAGAGCTATTTACACCTTTATCTCTCACCCTGTAGAGCCTTTAGACACCCAGCAGGAATTACCTTTTGAGAGCCTGCACATTAACAGATGAGCGTCCTCAAATTCATGGCATTTCCAAGATATCATAAATCCTGATGTTTTTATCTCAATAATTACAAATCAACCAAAGAAGGATGAGTATGTCCCTATGCAAATAAAAGGACACCAAAAACTTTTTGCTGACTGTACCAGATAATAAAATCATGGGTTGGGGAGAATATATGAGCACCACCTTTGTCAGCAAATCAGAGTGGAGAGTGACTGGGACAGTGGCTTTGGCTCTCAGCAGCGTTTGGCTCGTTGGGAAACTGGATGTGACATTACACAGTGTGATGGTTCAGGAATCAGGTGTGCTTAAAGCAGATCATTTTGTACCAAAAGCATCTGCTACAGACCTGCAGACCTGAGATCCTGTCTCTGTGCACTCTTATTTAGGAGGAAAGAAAACTAGAAGTTTGTCTCTCTTCCAAAAAAACCCACAACAGATTTATTCAATCAACTTGCCTGAAAACAAGAGCGTTCCCATCACTGTAAATCTTACTCTAACAGCCTTTCATATAATTCCTTGAGAAAAAGGCTTCATTTTGAACTCAATCTTGTGCTCCAAGAGCATGGTGTGAACCTCTGTATCTTTTTCTAAGTTTAAAAACGCTTTTAAAAATTGCATTTAAATCTCACATTGAATCTTATGCACTAGGACAAGATTATTACCAATCCTTTCTCCCTATGTATTCTTCAAAGCTATATAACCCCCTGTTTTTAAAACTTAATGATTGCTGGTATTATTATCCTGTCTTTCATAAGGAACTTACTAGCTATAGGAAACTAGATGGTTGAAAGGCAGTCAGATAATTTTTAGAAAGGACATAGTTTGGGGCATAGAAGGACACATTCTGTATTATTGTAGAAGAGTCTTTCCATTAAATGCAGAAGCATTTTGTGTTTTCATTAGATTAACCTCACTCTTGAAAGTAGGAACTCCAGAGAAGCAAAAAAAATTGGAGTTCACTTGAATATTTAAGGTTGTGACAAAACTCCTCATCAGGATGGAGTTGTCTGTTCTCCTCACTCACCTGGGAGACCCTCTTTTGATGCTGCTTGACTGCTCAGGTCACCAGTGCCACTGCTTCAGGCCTCTCTGCCTGATTTTGGGATTCATTTCCTTTTTCCTCCATTTTATTTTTTCAGTGATTAATAGTTTAGCTCTTGATTGCTGACAATACATATTCAGCCTTTAATCAGACACTGATATATATCATTAAAAATAATTCTGCTCACGTGGTAATAGTTGCAGTCTTAGAAACTAACTGTGTTCAGTACTGATTTTAATGGCCAGCATTTTTGCTTGATATGTTTAGTGCAGCACAGGAATAATGGGGCAACTTAATGTGGATGTATGAATGAATCAAAAGTAAGAATAAAAACTAAATGAAAAATTTTATCATACTTTGTTTTCCCCCGGTTCCAGTTAAAAAGATAAAAACTAGTGATCTGAAATCTTTTTACTTCCAATAAAGGCCAAGAGCATGCTCCTGCCTTGTGCTGTTACATTTGGGGAAAAAGAGGCAACTTAAAACACTTTCATGGCTATGTGGTAGAAAAGTCTAATATTGGACTTCTATATTTATTAAGATGCTTAGAGCTATTCTCTAATTAATTGTAAATTAATATTCATAAATTTCAACTATGTATCATTAGCTGTGCCAATTCTGTGTTAGTGGATTCTGTGCATGTGCTAAACCATTTATTTCTTAGAAATGTTATTTTCCAGTTTTGCTTTCATTTTTGGATAGGTGCTTCCAAGTCTTTAATCTGTTTCGTTTTCTGTCTCTTTGAGACAGTGTTCACCACTTCCTGAGGTGCTCACCTGGCCTGTGTGCTCCTGAGAACTGAAAGCATCCTTGTGTATGTGAGGGGGTGGAGAGAGGACAGTGCATTTCGTGAAACCTCACTGGGTCTCCCTTCTCAACCTTTCATTCTCAACCTCCGCTGGTTTATATAAAATCAGGCTCAAATAAAAGCCCTCCCTCGAGGGGTTAATGCTGACAGAACAGTTTGACAATAAGTGTGATCCAGGGGAAAGAAACAAAAATCCCAGCAAAATAGTTTGAAAAACTGGCAGGCTCTGAATGCTGCTCTGGCCAGGAGTGAGTTCAGACCTGTCTCAGCACCACAGCAAGGCAGGAAATCAGCTGCAGGACTGTCCAGGTGCCATCTCTGTGTGGGCAGGTTTGTTGTGGCAGCCAGACCCAGGGCACCTTCAAGGCAGTGGGAAAACTTCTTTCCCTCACTAAGCTTTGGGAAAATCCTTAAGCCAAACCTGCCAACTCTGCATGGTAGAGAGTGGGTTTCTCTCCAGCTGTGTTTGAGCTCCAACTTCCCCAATATCCAGGAATGAGGAGGGCATGTCCCTTTCCCTTCTGGGTTGTCTGGACTGGCACTTTGATTCTCTCATGCATGGACAGCAATAATGCTGCAGTTTTTAAGTATAACCTACTTAAAGTGTGACCCAAGGTAGAGAGAAAATCATTAAAGAAAATAGTTCAATCTTTAAAACCAGTTGTGCTGTATTTGGTTTACAATGCCAGGGTTGTAGGTGTGGATGAACTTGGAGATTACTGATAAATCACTTAAAAAACAGTTTTCAGGAAGGAGCAGATGTGCAGGCAGTACAGGGGGAAGGCATAGGATGAAATACTTTAAAATGCTAACAGTGTAGGCAACCATCAGGTACTGGAGGATTTGTGAAATTCACTGGCAATAATAATAAAATAATAAAAGAAGAAAAATAATACAAAATGCATAAAAATAATATATTTAACTGAAAAGTTGCCCTTTGACTTGTATAAATGGTTTCATTTATTCATATAAATGATGTAGTATTTCACCATTATATGAAAATAATTACTGTCTTTTTCCAGCTTCAGACAGCACTTAATTGAGGTGTACATAGTTGAACATAAATTCAGAAATGGGAAAGTGGCTCTCCAGGCAGGAAATGGAAGCAGTCAAGGAGACTGACCGCATGGAATAGGACAGAAATGCAACCTCCTCAAAGAGCAGTGAATATAAGTAGAATTCAAAGAAAAGCATGTCATTAATAGAGAGGGAGAGAGAAATCCATGGTACACTCATGTGAATGAGTGTGCAAAACAACTCCCCAAAAATAGTCCCTTATTCTCCTCTCCCTCAGACTGTTCCTTTTTTAGTTCTCTTGTGGAAGGCTTGGCAAAGGGAAGAGGAAGCTGAGCTGCTCCCAACGTCTCGTTAGACAGAGATCAAAACTGGCATTTCCAGCTGCCTTTTCAGTTTTAAGTGACTTTGCATTCTAGCAGAAAATGAGACAAATCTTTACAAAATGTCATTGCTATATTATTTTCCTGTGAGAACATGGACCAAAATTAAATCTTGGTTTAAAAACTATGGTCTAATTCTGTCCCAGTTTTGCAGATGAGTTTTTCAGAAGGAATAAAGCTGGTCTTGAGTTGCTCTTCTTACCTTGTGCCTGTTAGTATTTGTAAATCTCCTTCATGCCAAATAGGAAGAAGGGACTGCATTGAAACTGAATTTGTGGATTGCTTTATTAGCAGTTGGTTTGTAAAAACAGACTTCTTTGCATTAGCCCAGGGTGTTTCTGAGTTGCCTTCAAACTGCACTTACAGGTTCATTTCACAGATAATGTCTTGATATTCAGTGCCTTCCTCAGGTCATTATTTTCTACCTGAAAGTTGGCTTGTTGCCCTCTCAGTTGATGCTGTCCCATAATGGCTTTATTCCACTGGGTCAGTGGGTCCTGTTTCTCATTAGGCAGCATTTCTTGCCCCTTTTAAAAATTCCTTTGCTGAAGTCCTGTATGTATGTGTATATATATGTTGTTGCTAAAAGTTCCCCTTCATTGTTGTTCTTATTTAGGTCTTTCCTAGTTCCACATCTCAAATTCCATCCTTTCTAGCATTTTGTTTATTGTTAAATCAAGAATTGCTGGTGACCTTTCAAAGGTTCTTTTTAACATATTGGAGTAGGTGGATATTTGAAAGCTTGGTGGAGAGACTGTGTTATAGTCATGTGCTTGCTTTTTCTACTAATGAATTATAAAAGTCCTCTAGTTTTTTATTATATATGATTTAAGAAGTGTAAGACAATAGATTTATTAACTGTTACAGCCCCACTAAGTGACACTGTTTGAGCCAAAGCAACACAAAGCAGAAAACCCAAAGGCTCAGTAATAGTGCTCTGGGGTTACAGTGTTGGAGGGTGAGGGAGGAGAGACTGACATTATTTACTTGGACTTGTGCAAAGCATTTGACACTGTCCCACATGTCACCCATGTCTCTGAACTGGAGAGATGTGGATGTGATGGATGGGCCCCTCACTGGATGAGGAATTGGCTGGATGGGCACACCCAGAGGGTTGTGGTCGATGGCTCAATATCCATGTGGAGATGGTGACAAGTAGTGTCCTCAGGGGTCAGGACTGGGACTGGTGCTGTTTGACATCTTTGTCAGGGCCATGGGCAGTGGGACTGGGGCACCCTCAGCACTGTGACACCGAACTGTGCTGTGAGTGACACCCTGGAGGAAGGGATCCCACCCAGAGGGACCCAGATGGGCGTAAGACATGGGATTGTGGAAACATCAAGTTTAACAAGGCCAAGCTCAAAGTCCTGCACTTGGGTCCAGACAAGCCCAAGCACAAGTACAGGCTGGTGGAGAATGGAGGGAGAGCAGCCCTGGAGAAGCAGTGGGGGTGTTGGTGCATGAGAAGGTGACGTGACCCAGCCATCTGCCCCTGCAGCCCAGAATCCAGCTTTTCCTGGGCTGCAGCACAAGCAACATAGGCAGTAGGGTCAGGGAAGGGATTGTCCCCATCTAGTCTGCCCTTGTGAGACCTCACCTGGACTGCTGTGTCCAGCTTTACTCCCTCAGCATAAGGAAAACGTAGACCTGTCAGAACAAGTCCAGAGGAGGACATGAAGATGCTCAGAGGGCTGGAGCCCCTTTGCTATGAGAAATTTGGGCTGTTGGAGAAAAGAAGTCTCCAGGGAGACCTTAGAGCCCCTTCCAGTACCTAAAGGGGCTCCAAGAGATCTGGAGAGGGACTTTGGACAAGAGCCTGGTGTGAGAGAACAAGGGGAAATGGCTTCAAACCAAAAGAGGGCAGGGTTAGGTTAGATATTAGGAAGGAATTCTTGGCTGTGAGGGTGGGGAGGCCCTGGCACAGGTTACCCAGAGAAGCTGTGGTTGCCCCCTGGATCCCTGGAAGTGTCCAAGGCCAGGTTGGATGGGGCTTGGAGCAACCTGGGCTAGTGGAAGGTGACCCTGCCCATGGCAGGGGATGGAACAAGATGAACCATTCTATGAATCTATAATTTTATGAATGCTTCTAAGATGAGTCCTACTCTTGCTGTTCTTTAGCATTTATTTTATTAATGCTCTGCTAATCCAGTTTGGGCTGGTAAGACAAAAACGGATAAGTGGCTCCCTAGACCACATATTATTTTATCTAAGTCTTTGTTTTTTCTTCAGGCTGATAATGCCTTCTGTTGTTATTTAAGCAAGTATTATTTAGGATAGAAACTTCGCAGAGTAGTTGTGTTTATTTTTGAATTTCCCTTTCATGTAGGTGTCTGCTATCTCTGACAGTTAAACCTCAGTACCAGCCTTCAGCCATGGTGTATCTTCCATTCCTTATTCAGCTGCACTGCTTTTTGCTGGTTTGTTTTTCCTCCACACTAGAAAGACTTGGTTTTGAAGCAGAGACCTTCTAGTCCTGTTACATTTCCCACCTGCTGACTCACAGAGCACATGGAGCTGTTCAGGAAACAATTGCTCAGTAAGAGTGTTCTTTCTGTTCTTTCTGTTCTAGCATCCTGATTGTAATTTCACTACCTGTGTTTCCTAACCACCTTTGTGCTACTCCAGCCTTTTTGCTGATTGATTCTCTAACCATTAGAATGGTTCTGGAATGGTTCTCTGACCCTAACTGTAAATCCACTGTGTTGGTGCTGGTTTTGGAGCAATTGAATTGTTGCTGACATACAGTGGTACCAGTGACTTGCCATCTGATGTGATTGTATGTACTGAAATAAAATTGGTATGCCTCTGAAATACCTTTTAAAATACAACAATATGTCACAAATGAAGAGGTTGGCAGTCAGTGAACAGTAGAGTGCATCAGATAAGTAACACTGGAAAAAAAGCCAGTGGACAGCCTGAAAAACAGTCTTGTGTTGGTTTTGTTCATCAAATTACAACAAAAAGTTTTACTTAATTTAATTGATGAAACTATGCAAGATAGTTACTTGTGCTTCAGCCTTGCAGTGGAGGGCATGTCAGTGCCCATGTCAGGTGTAACCTCTGGGGGGATAGGAAAGGCTGGCTCTTTCTGCTGGGGGTCCTGGCAGGAAGTGGCAGAGAAAATGAGAGATGTGACAGAGAAGGGAGCTGTATGAGGAGCAGGGTCTGGAGACCTCAGAGAAATAAGTGGAGGAGACACACACACAGAATTTAGGAGAAGACTTCCTCTGTTATCTGGAGACTCAGAGAGACTGTGTGCACCCTGCTGAAACCAGAAGGCTGATGAAACTGCTGGGCAAGCAGCAAGGCTGGGAGGAGGAACCTACCTCAGAAGGCTTTGGGCAGGAGGATATGTTTGACTTCCATGTTATATGAATTTTTTTTGGTCATTTCTAACCCAGCATAACTCAGGGTTTTTTTCTTCTGTCAGAACTTAGTTTGTAATGTAATAAGATACAGCTTTAGAAATCCAAAAGTTCTGGTATGCAAAGTTTAAAGGAGGAGAGGTAGGCAGAGTTAGCTCTATTAATCTCCACAGTCGCAAGCCCCACTAGTTTCTTCAGTAACTTCCAGCTGAAACCTTCTCACCTGCCCTGTCACACTGATGGAAATCCTTGCTCAGATCATCTGCTCTGGACATCTCTGGATTTAAGGCTTTTTGCATGCAGAGTGCAAGATGCATCCATAGTTATTGTCCTGTTTTCAAGCTTTGTTGCCATTTTGATTTGTGAAAACGTAAACAAAAATGAGAGACACAAAGGGGGCTTCCGTGTCTCCAGTACAGAGAGTAGCTGAAAACACTTCTGCTGGTCAGTTAGAGTGGCTGGCATTCAAACCCCCTATTTCATGGAGGTGAAACGGTGCTTAGTATGTTCTCTAATTTGGTTGAATGTTTTTCTTGCATTTCAATGCTTGGAGGCTCCAGCAAATTTGGGGAAAGTGAATCCAACAATGATTTCCTGTGTTGATTCTGTGAAGTTTAAGGTTTTGGTGCTGAATTGGTGCTTTTGTTCAGGAGATGGGGATAACTAGAGAAATGGAGAGATTTGAAAATAAAATATTTCTATTTAAGATACATTTAGATGCAGAAATTTTAATATATGTATGGTTTCAGGTCGGTTTCAGAAGTTCAGTTGCTACAGTGTACCCTGGAGTGTAACTCAAGAGTCACTGTGCAATTTAGTTTTAAATGCAACACACTGTGAACCTGGTTTCTGAAGGCTGAATGTAATTTTGATGATAGAGGTTTTATATAAGATGATTGCATTTGGCTTAAAACTGAGGGCAGCAGGGTTTCTGTTAGTCTGCTGATTTTCTGCTTTCCTGTTCCATACATCAAAGCCCTGTCACACAGCTTCACTTACAGCACAGGCACAGGGATTTTATTTAGCTTCAGAATTTAAACATGAAAAAATCTTGAGCAAGAGACCTGTAGGGAATGCCCTGACACAGGAGAAATGCTGGTTGTGTTGCATTGGTGTAGGTCTGTTATTCAAGCATCTATACTGAATAAATCCAAGCTGCCGCTGGGGGTCACATAGTCCTGGACTTGTGGCATTGCCAATAGTCAGACAATACTGTTTTGTTTAAAGCTACATTTCCTAGAATTGTATTTATTGTCACTTTCACTTTTTTAAGAAAAATTTTACTTCATTGTTCTCACGATTAAGAAGAATTCAAAAATGTGTTTTTAAGTGCCTTCTAAAACTGGGACCAAAGGAAAGCAATCCCTGCTCCAGACACTGATATGGAATCAGATCAGTCTTGGGAACACACTCACGATTCTTAGATGTTTGGGTTGTGCAATTTGATTGAGATGATAAGTATAGTTAGAGCAGAGCCCTATCTGCGTTATAAGCCTTCAATCTACATGGGATTTGAAGTGAAAAAATGCTGGCAATACCTCAAGTGCTTATTCCTGATCTCTGACAATTTTCACTGAATTTACATTTTGTCCTACAGACTTTCTAATAGGAGATTACAGATACCAGATATAACAGTTCTCTCACTGACATGGAGCTTTATAGGATGGACTGCTCAGGATGTGTAACATTCCTGCTCCATGATGCCAGTTCTCCTTTCACAATTTCGTTTAGTACTTCAAAACAAACCTACGATAGTTTAGCTCAACCCTGTAGGTAACAACTGTTTATGTTATTTTTTTCCTTCTTCAGTTAGGTTTTTGTTCTTCACAAATATGACTGTAACAGTAGAAGACTTTTATGTGTTTAAAACTGCTTTGTACTATGTTTAGCTTATCTCCTTTGTGTAAGCACATAAGTTATCTTTAACTGCTACTCAGGTAATGTAGCCTCTTAAAATACCTAAAATGACAATCTACTCTGGTGTAATAAATCATGTATTAGTCAGAATCAGGTTACCTTTGAAAAAGCACCTGTGGAATGCTGTGAAAGTTCTCATATAGTTTGCAGGGTCTCTTCTCTTGTTATTAAATATTTTCAATTTTCCAATTAGAAACAAGTACTTGGAAAATGGTGAACATCTATGTACTTTAACCTAGTAGGATTGTTTTGAAAAGAGCGTGCAGACACCTCAGTATTTTTTATTTATGAGAGTGACAAATACCATTTCCCCCCCTGTACTAAACAGACTTGTGTACCTCTGGATATTAGCCTGCATTCTGTGGCTGCTGGTCAGAGCAATATGCTGAGGGGGAAGCTGGGGAGTAAATCTTTTGGAGGATTCTGTGTTGGCAGGTTCCATGAGCAGCTCACACAGACATGGAACCACTGCCTGAGTCCTCTCACTGCATGTTTTGTTACTGAGCACTGTCCTACATTACCTGCTTTCTAAAAGGCTTTTAAAGCCTCTGAGAGAGCAAGTTCTGATATATGAGACAAAGGGACTTGAAGTATTTTGCGTTTGCATTCTGCTGTTCTGTGAATACAAAGATAAGGAAGTTTCTCACTCTTTTGGGCTATAAGACTATCACTCATGTCTGCCCATCATTGCTCCTAATTATTATTTATTATTAATACAACGGCACAGATGGGAATGATTCTCCCTCTCAGTAGAATTTAGTGTTCACCTTAAATTGCTACTTTTGAGCCATTTGATCAAAACCTGAGCAAGGCAAGTCCTGGCCTCGATCGCCTTTTATGATAAAGGGTCATAGATTTTGGATTTGTGGATGAGAGGAGAGCAGTGGATACCTTTTACCCAAGTCAGCAGACCTGGCACTGTTCCCACAGCACTGCTGTGTTCCTGTAGGATCCCACAGCCTGGTGGGGCGGGCGGGTGCATCCGCTGCCCATCCAGCCCTGAGCACCGTGTTCTTTTGCTGTTTTGCAGGCAAGAACTGGGACCTGACGGCGGCTCTGAGTGACTATGAGCAGCTCCGGCAGGGCCACACGGCCAACCTGCCCCGGGCCTTCAACGAGGGCAGGCCCTGCCGGCAGGAGCCCGAGAACCCGGCCCCGCTGCCCCGGGAGCGGCCCTGCCTGCACAGGCAGGATGACATGGCCCAAGGTGAGCG